>NC_057801.1:229367479-229611707 GCF_018294505.1 Triticum aestivum
ATCCCAAAATTTCAATTTGGAATGTTATACATTAGATCATCATTGCATATCATATTTTGTTGCATTTTGGCTTGATCCTAGAAATTCTACGCAACTCAAGGACCCACGGGGAGAGTTGGGGATTTCGTTATTTTCATATTTGAGTTTTTCTCAAATTTAGAAAAGAGGATCTTTTGATTTTAATTATTTTATCTTCGTATATTTCTTTTATAAAAATAAGAGAGAGGGAATAAAATGACTTTCCCAAAATAATGAAATATTGGAGATTTAATAATAAAATCAAATAAGATTTTATTTCGGAGTTTTATCGCTATTTTATTTGGATTAAGAAAAATACGCGTTTTTCAAAATTGCATTTTAGGCCCAAATAAATGTTCACCTTGTCCGGCTTATTTTTAGAGGACAGGGAAAATTTATTTCAGGATTTTTGGAGTTCGTTTAGTATCTCTTTTCTTTCTTTTTCTGCACGTCGGAATTATTAAAAAAAGGGAAACCTACTTCAGGCCGTACCTGGCCAGGACACCTCGGGCCGGCCCTTATAAGCCGCGACCCCGGTGCCCAGCCGCCCCGCGCCCATGAACCCTAACCCTAAGCCGCCACCGCCGCCAGTTGCCGCCGCCGCCACCCACCGCCCGACGCCGCCGACGCCGACCCCGCTGCTCGACGCCGCCGTCGCCTCGCCCCGCCACCGACGCTGCCATCCGCCGCCACCACCTCGCCGGACCCCGCCGCCGCCGCAGTTTTCCTCGGAAAACCGTATGATTTTTTTAGAAACCCCGGTTTATTTTTTTAGATCGGTTCGTCGGTTTTACTCGGTTTATTCTATTTAGCGGATGTTCGTCCGTACGTTCGTTTTAACGAACGCTTTTCACCATTTAGCCGCAGACAGCAAACATTCGTTCGTTAGCCTGTTCGTCAGTTTTTCTTTTTCTCGGGTTTTTTGCAATTATTTTCGATCGTGATTTCTGATCCGATTTTCATTTTAGTTTATCTTTTCGCTCTTTTATCAGAATCAGGCGATTCAAGCACCTAGAGTTTCGTCTCGAAACCCTTGTTCCGTTTAACCAACTTAAACAAGTTTTTGCTACTGTAAAATTTGACTTAGGTCCAGATTAGTAGACGAAGCTTGTTTCTTTCGCCGTTTGAGTTTCGTTCCTTCGTTTGATTTGATTCTTTTTGCAAATCGGAGTTCTTAAGTTGAACTTTCTGGTTTGATCTCTTATTTGAGTTTTACCCGTGCATTAGATGAGTGCTTACTATATGCTTGTTTGTTTGCGATAGAGTACCCGGAGTGCGCAGCGTGCTAACTACGAGTCTCTAGGTTTCACGGATCATCAGCAAGGCAAGTAACACTTTGATCATACCTCTTTACTAACCAGTTTTATTGCATTATATCAATCCTCAAACAATTGCATGGTTAGGATCTGATTAATATGTGGGTTTTGGGAAGTAGATGAGGTAGAACCTATTGTCCTGTTTATTATCAAACCTTTGGGAGTTACTTCTATGTTTGCTTATATTGATATGCTATGCTTGTAGACGTGGATTGGGTGAGTGTATCCATGACAGATGTGAGTATTGTTAATTAATGGTTAACTTAAGGTGGCAACTTTAATTTACATCTGGGTGGATTGAGGCACCTGGGGAATCCAGTGTTGCCTGTTTTTTTGGAAATCCCGGGGTACCGTGTGATTCTCCTATGGACTGCCACCCAGGCTCAAAGGTATCATGAGATTCTTCATGCTAGAAACTTTCGTGTGTAGCCGCAAGCTACTATGGGCTCTAGCATAGTTGAGTATGTTGTGTGACCTCTTTCAGTGGTAGACTAGCAGATGTAGGGGATGTAGGTTGGTACTGTCTACCCAGAGTAAAGAGTTAATGCTTCTGAAAGACTGTGTCTCGCTCATCCATTTCTCAAACACCATGTAGTGCGAGAAATCCAACGGAGAAGATCGAGTCTTGCGGGGAAAAGTGTGCAAACCTCTTCAGAGTGTATAAACCAATCATGGTTAGCCGTGTCCCCGGTTATGGACGTTTTGAGTATCTAGTACTTGGATTATCATGTGAATCTCATCATGTTACTTAATTTAAATTGTTGGGTTTAATGTTGAAGCTTAATTGGGATTGAGTTGTAGGAAGATTCTCAATGTTTAACAACCACCATGATAGTTAAATGAAATTTATTCCTTTGTTGTAGGGAAAAATTGGCTTTATGCAAAACTATAACCATAGAGCTTTCCACCAGCCATATATGCATGTAGTGGTAGCATTATTCTGTTCATTACTCTCTATGTGTTACATTGCCAGCATATTCCATGTGATGACCCATTTTCGGGCTGCAACATTCATATTGCAAACTTTTCAGACGATGAGTAAGGTGCCTTAGGTCGTGATCTTTCACTCAGTGATGCCGTTGGAGTTGATGGACTCGCTTTATCTTCCAAGCCTTCCGCTGTTATCATTATTAGATGGCCTTAAGCCATATTTGTTGTAATAAGTTCTCTTTTGTGACATTCGATGTAATAAGTGTGTGATTGCTACTCTGTTATAAATCCTTCAAGTACCGTGCGTGTCAGCATTACCGATCCAGGGATGACACTGATGCACAGAGATCAGACTGTGTGAGGTCTGGTCGCTACAGCTTTTGAGTTGATTATTTTTGCAAAAAATTAATATACAAATTTCTCACATGGTACTAAGTTATTCATAATTTTTGGAGTAGCATAAGTATGGTTTGAGTACAGATCACTACAGACTATTCTGTTTTTGACAGATTCCGTTTTCAATGCATAGTTTGCTTGTTTCCTAGTTTCTATGGCTTATATTGCTTAATATCAATTGTAGAAATGATATTCTACAGTAGGAATTGTGTGGAAACAATTATGAATCTTGTCTTTGACAGTACCAAAAGTGAAATGATTTGCTCTTTATCATACTAACCTATCTCATACGGTTCCGTTAAGTTTTGTGTGATTGAAGTTTTCAAGTTTTGGGCGAGATGTCGACATGAGGATAATAAGGAGTGAAAAGATCCAAAGCTTGGGGATGCCCAAGGCACACTCAAGGTAATATTCAAGGAAGATCCAAGCAACTAAGCTTGGGGATGCCTTCCGGGGCATCCCCTCTTTCGTCTCCAACATTATCGGTAACCTCACTTGGAGCTATGTTTTCATTCATCACATGATATGTGTTTTGCTTGGACGTCAATTTATTTTGTTAGGATTTGCTTGTTGTTATTTATAATAATTTTTTTCATCTTTTATTTCAATAAAAGTGGCAATGATAGCCTTTGCTAGGCTTATTTGCAAGTATACTTGTTGCCGTTTGAAAACAGAAAGTTTACCTCTGTTGCAAAAATTCCCTAGAAAAGTCAGAATGTGATAAAATGTTGAAACTTTTTGCGAAATATGCTCTGATAAATTTTCTACAGGGTGGTAGATTTTCATAATATTTGGTGTTTAATAAGTATTGATACCCTTGCATTCTTTACAAAGTGTAATGTTTTGGCAGATTGCTGTTATGTTTGCATTGTTTGTATATGTTTGCTTGTTTAATGATTCTATTTGAGGATAGGAGTATTAAATATGCAGAGGAATTTAGTATGAAATGTTGAACAATAATTTTTGTGGTTTGCTACAGTAGATAATGATAAGGTTTTTGCATTGGTTTATACTAACTTATCTCACGAGTTCTTGTTGAGTTTTGTGTGGATGAAGTTTTGAGATTTAGGGAAACCGTGATATGAGAGGAATTAAGGAGACACAAAAGCTCAAGCTTGGGGATGCCCAAGGCATCCAAAGTTAATATTCCAAGAAGTCACAAGCATCTAAGCTTGGGGATGCCTCGATAGGTATCCCACCTCTCTTCTTCAACAATTATCGGTTAGTATCGGTTGAGCCTAAGTTTTTGCTTCTTGACATGAGTTGTGCTATGCTTGGAATGTCATTTTGTTTTGTTTTGCTTGCTGTTTTTAATAAAATGCTTAGGTTTGAAAGTTTTTAAATAAGAGAGAATCCTCAAATAGCTACCCATTTACATAACTACTTGCTTCATCTTCTCTTTCATCTTTTTGGAGTAGTTTGTCATTTACTCTTGTGCTTCACTTATATCCTATGAGTAAATTATTAAATGAATTGAATATCATGAAATTGAAATTACATGTTCATATCATGCCTAGTAGTGGCTTCACATTGGGTTTAGAAAGTGAAATCTCTTAAGGCTTGACAATCACAATATTGGTCATACAAGCAATTCATGAATGATTAGTAGAAGGAAGAGAACTTTCACAAGCAAATACACTATCTTGGAAATCTTTTGTGATTGTGAGCCCCCATCAAAATATTATATGCCAAAATTGCTGACGTTGGAAGAGAAAGACAATGTAATGATTTATGTTTGTTCATATTCACATAGAAGTTATATTGTCATAGATCGTTCAACATGTGGTGCTTGCCCCCTATCTTCGCTAGCCAAAAATTCCGCACCAAGTAGAGATACTACTTGTGCATCCAAAAACCCTTAAACCCAAATCTTGTTTTGAGAGTCCACCACACCTACCTATGGATTGAGCAAGATCCTTCAAGTAAGTTGTCAGCGGTGCAATAAGGCAATAAAAATTGCTTCTAAAAGTGTGAGATCATTTAGTGTAAGAGAAAATTGAGCGTTGTACGAACTTGTGATGGCGAAGAATAAAAGTGACAGACTGCATAATAAAGGTTGCTATCACAAGGGGCAATATAACGTGACATTCTTTTGCACTAAGGGGTTGAACATACAAGCAAATAAGCGCATGGCAACCTTTGCTTCCCTCTACGAAGGGCCTATCTTTTACTTTTATGTATTTACTTTCATGCAAGAGTCAAAGTTTTTCCCTCTATTCCTTTTTATTTTTCTCCTTTGGCAAGCATCATGTGGTAAGGAAATATATAGGCACATATATCCAGTTGGATATGGGTAGCATGAGTTCTTATTGTTGACATCACCCTTGAGGTGAATACGTTGGGAGGAAAAATTGTAAGTCCCTATCTTTCTATGTGTCCGGTTGAAACGTTTTGCTCATGTGTATGCGGTGAGTGTTAGCAATCATAGAAGACTATATGATGGTTGAATATGTGGAGCTCTTACTTAGACTCTATTGAATAAGTTGAATTACAATTGCTTGGTGACTGAGAACATAGGTTGTTGAGTTTCAAGAGAATTCATTGTTTGAACCTTAACATGTTAATTGGTTGCTACTTGGTCGTGAGAAGTGTTATAAGAAAGAATTGTTGTTATGATGCTAGGAAAAGTGATTGAAATTATCATTGATCAAACTTAAGCACTTTGCTAGCATTCACACTTCATAAATTATTTGTTTTATCATTTACCTACTCGAGGACGAGTAGGAATTAAGCTTGGGGATGCTGATACGTCTCCAACGTATTTATAATTTATGAAGTATTCATGCCATGTTTACAATAATTTTATATGGTTTTGGTATGTTTTGCATGGAACTAACCCGGACTGACGTAGTTTTCAGCAGAACTACTATGGTGTTGTTTTTTGTGCAGTAATCAAAGTTCTCCAAGCACCGCGAAACTTTTTGTGGATTTTTATGGACCAAAAGACCACCAATGGGCCAGAGCAGCACCTGGGGGGGTGCCCCGGGGGGGCACAACCCACCAGGGCACGCCTGGGCCCCCAGGCACGCCCCTGTGGGTTGTGCCCACCTCGATGGCCTCCCGTACCCCTTCTTCGCCTTATAAATTCTCAAATAGTGCAAAAACCCTCATGGAGACCCTAGAACGGAAATTCCACCACCACAATCCTCTGTAGCCACCAAAAACCAATAGGGACCCCGTTCCGGCACCCTGCCGGAGGGTGGAATCATCTCCGGTGGCCATCTTCATCATCCCGGCGGCCACCACGATGAGGAGGGAGTAGTCCACCTTCGGGGCTGAGGGTTTGTACCAGTAGCTATGTGTTTAATCTCTCTCGCGCGATCTTGAGATGTCACGATCTTGATGTATCATGTGCTTTGTTAACATTGATGGGTCATATGATGTTTCTCCCTTCTCTACACTTGTTGTGATGAATTGATTCTTTACCCTTTCAAGTTTTGTCTTGTCAGACTGAATGTTCAGATATTAGAACACATGATATATGTCTTGCATATGAATACCCGTGGTGACAATGGGGTATTATTTTGATTCACTTGATATATGTTATGGCACTCAACTTGCAGATTCCCGAGGTGACTTTGGTGTAATATATACATAGGGGTTGATGCACGTTTTTATTATCGGGTCTCCTTGTAGTTCTTTGTGTGGATTGAGTATTATGAATCTGAAATTGATTGATACATATCGTATAGTTAACTCACGGGTACTCGCAGTGACATTGGGTATCTAGGTGACATTAGAGTTGGTTGATATGTATCATATGGTGTTATTTTAGTACGAACTCTTGATTAGATCAATCGAAAAGAATAGCTTGTTGTTATTTTAGTACGAACTCTAGGATAGATTGATCGGAAAGAATAGCTTTAAGGTGGTTTCCTACCCTACAAACAATTTCTATCTTCTGTTCTCCGCTAACAGGAACGCGGGAGTGATTCTTTATTGCACTTTAAGGGATAATCATATGATCCAACTATGTAAACATTGTTGAGAGATTGCACTAGTGAAAGTATGCACCCTAGGCCTCATTTTCCATCATTGCAATACCATTTGTGCTCCATTTTACTATTTACTACCTTGCTGTTTTTACTGTTTGCACTACAAAAACTCATATGTACTATCCATACTACACTTTTATCACCATCTCTTCGTCGAACTAGTGCACCTATACAATTTGCCATTGTATTGGGTGTGTTGGGGACACAAGAGATTTCCTGTATTTGATTGCAGGGTTGTTTGAGAGAGACTATCTTCATCCTATGCCTCCCACGGATTGATAAACCTTATGTCATCCACTTGAGGGAAAATTGATACTGTCCTACAAAACTCTACACTTGGAGGCCAAACACGTGTCTACAAGAATAAAGTTGCGTAGTAGAAATCAACCCACAGGTGCATCAACAACTGCAGCAGGATGTGGTGGAGCACCTATGGAGGCTCAAGGGCAACGCCTAGCTCGACGTGTGATGAAATATGAGTTTTTATTTATTGAACTATATGATTTGTATTGAAGTATTTGTGGAACTATTTGATTTCTATTGATTTTATGTTATGAGCTATGTGATAAAAAAATAACTTTTGATGAATTTGCGCTGAACCACGACAAATATGGGCCAATTTGCGTCGATAGTGGGCTGATTTTTTGCCCAAAGTGGGCTGAAATGCGGGCACAGTAGCGCCAAAAATGGGCCGATATTGGCGCCTGAGGGCGACCTGGAGGCGGCGGCTGGGAACCGAACCGCCTGCAGAGCCGATTTTAGCACCGACTTGCCCCTAGTCCGCGATTTTTAAGCCCCCTGGGTGGCCAATGGTTGGAGATGATCTAAAGATAGAGTTTTGAGTCTGGCTGGATGCACACTGGTACGCGTCGGTGCTATACAAACGGTTTTTAACCCCTTTCCGTGACGGCGTTCGGAGCCGTCGCCAAGTGAGTGTGGGCGATAGGGGGTCCTTCCCACACGAGCTAGAAACCGTCGGGGATATGGTGCAATGATCCAGAGGCCTTGCAAAATGTAATTGTGTGCGATGCAACACACACTAAATTCTGTCGCACGTGTAGGATCAGTGATTAAATGTTTCTCATGACGTAGTGAAACCAAACGGTGTGTCGTAATGAACCATTTGGGAAACAGTATGTAAGGAACCGGGGCCAACATATGAATTGTGTGCGATATGTGCCCTATCACACACGAGTTTTCTGCGGAACCCGTCTGCCATGCAAGACTCCATCACACACGTTCTCCCAACATTTACCGTCTGTGATAATGTTCTATCACAAACGGTTCAAGATCCCCATTCGCACACATACAAGTGCTACTGACCGTTTGTGATTTGTTGTGTATCACCGACGGTTGCGGCTAGAGTTGTGTGTGCTTTTCATTTTGGATCCCAAATGTTTCCTGAAAAAATTACGACTGTGATTGTATTTTACATTGGGCACGGTTTACTCCGAGTTCTCGTGTGCGATAACTTGATATCACAAACGGTTCTGGAGAGCCTACGCACACGTAGTAGCACTGCAAATCATTTGTGATCTACTGTGTATCACTGACGGTTCCGCTGAGATTGGCGTATGCTTTACGATGTGGATCACACACACTCATTTAGTTGAACCATGTGCGGAGCAATTGCCAGGTTAAAACAAAAATATCCCATTTTGAATCGGCATGTAAAAAGAAAATTCGCCACAATATTCAATTGAAGAAATAAACAAAATTATCTCATTTTGAATCGGCACGCATAAAGCAAATTTTCCACAATATTCAATTGAACAAATAAACAAAAATATCCCATTTTGAATCGGCACGCAAAAAGAAAATTCGCCACAATATTCAATTGAACAAATAGTGTCCACAAGAAGAACATTCATCAAATTTCGCAACAAATGCAATTGAACATATGGTAGCAAAATTCCAATGATTTGTCCACACATATATGCATTACATAATTAATCATAGTGTACGAAATACAAAGACCTCATCAGATGGAAAACAATGGATCCATGCGTATATGTTTAGCAGCTAACTCTTACTCAATGTTTTAGGAGAAGGTATGCTGAAATCTTCATTATGACCAGTGGGATTGATGTAGTGATTCAGGAAGAAGTCGCTGATAAATCTCCGAACCATCAGCAATACACCAGACGGGAGCGGTTCAGGGGTCCTCGATTCTAAGATGAGCTACAGTATTTTTAAGATCAAAATGTGCCATTTGTGTGGAGTAGAAGATATTAATTAAGATAGACTTACTGGTACTAATTCGCAAGGATCATCACAACTATCAGCAGATTTGCAGGTGGAGATCATGTGTCTGCAACATAGTATCCACAAAGGTTGGTCCATGCTTCTTGCTGAGGACACTGAAATTTTTTGTATAGAACTAGTCATGTATTTGTCCTGTTAGGAACAACCTAACCGGTGTTAGATGTATTATTTTTCTTTGGACAGAATAGAAAGAGGTTTATTTAGAAGCTTGAGCATTTGACTAGCATAAGAAAAGGTATTTATAGACTGTTGGATAAATTTTCCAAAAATAACAGATTCCCTCTTGAATAGGTTCCCTGGTTTAGTTTTCCATAATGCGAGCACACTGCAAATGAAGATGAATTTTGACAACATCAATTATTGAACCAGATATGAATGCAAATTAATTTCAACATCATAGAATTCAATACCTATCCAATTATGTGGAAATCTGAAAGACAATCAGTATATGCATGGTTGTTTATTGACTGACCTTTCATGATATGGCTAGAGAAATGATTCTGCATGGGACGTGTTTTTGAAGATATGGATGGCCGTGTTAATGGCCCAGTCCCATTCGTCCTTACCATGTAATGTTGTGCCATTTGCTAATGCAGGATCTATGAAATACACACTCTCCCTTTTTCTTCTCTGCGCGTTCAATCCCCTGAGAGGACTAAAATGCAGTTATATGTTCATCATTTACAGCCTTGTATGGAGAAGTTGATCAGAGTTTGTTAAGTACTTACAAAATCAAGCATCTAACAAGAGTGGCATCGAGCTCGTTGAAGTTGAGGAAGAGATGTAAGTCCTCAAAACCCACATTGAATGAACCAACATCGTGTCCGAAATGATCTCTATTGACGTGGACTAGCAAACCATGATGACCTGGTGACATTTGATCCATGCAATATTCATGTAACTTGCGGCAACTGGAGATGCACCCATCAAAGTATTCGCCAACAAGAAATAGCTGGCCATGGACATAATTGCGTGCTTCAAGTACATCTGCTTTGCTTTTAGCAAGCAACAATTCTACTTCTTCATCATCCATGGCGTCAAAAATAATATTACTCCCCGATTCGAACAACCTGATGTTAATTTGGTTCCGGGCGATGAGTGCTTTAAGCAAGAGGCATTAGTTCTCTTTCCTCTTCACCCTCCCGCCGCGCTTCTTCACTGGTGTAGCCTTTTTGGCCACTTCCTTCTTGGTACTTGAAGCATTTCTGGCAGAACGTCTAGTTGGCTTCAAGGTAGACTACCGAGCAGACGGTGAAGCTTCGACAAGCTGCTTAGCAGATGGTTTATCTTTGTCGGACTGCTGAGCTAGCGGTGCTGCTGTGATGGACTATTGGGCTGTAGGAGCAGAGGCATCAGACTGTTGACCATGCATTGAAGCTATGTCCGGTTTCTGCGCAGGTGGTGCCAACTTGTCGGTGTGCTAAGAAGGACGTGCCAACGCGTTGGTTTGCTGAGCAGGAAGTGCTGACGCATTGGTATGCTGATCACGCGACTCTTTGACCGGCGGACTAATGAGCAGTCGGTTTTGGACCTACAGACTGCTTAGCAGTCCGTTCCACCAGGTTGGTCTACTAAGCATGTGCTACAGCTGGGTCTGTCGCCGCTGCTTCAGCGGCCGGCATCTGAACAAGTGGTGCATCTTCAGCAGTTGAAGCCATGCCACTGCTGCTTTGGGGCGCAGGATGACATGGCTTGTACGCCACAAAGTCGGGCCGGCTGATCACAGGTTTATGCATCAGCCGTCGGATTACAAGTATTAGGTTCTTTGTGGGAAGCATGCGAGAGCTGCTGTGGCAAGGAGAGCGTCACCGGTTGAGGGGCGACATTGGTTTCTCTTGGCGGGGCTTCAGGGATCTCATCGATGAATTCTATTTCCTTTCGTGGCCACTGGATGTGATGTAACAGTGTTTCTCCCAAGGTCCTTTGCTCATCAAAGTCTCCTAGGACATTCTTGAGGGCAAATTCATTGAATCCAGGCTTTACTTCAGTCACGTAGCACTTCACACTGCCCGACTTCAATGGCACATTGTCCAACAAGAGGCCCTCTTCCAAGAAGGGTGGGCAAACCCAGGCTATTTGATGTCTACTACGCAACCTTCTCCTTGTAGACGTTGTTGGGCCTCCAAGTGCAGAGGTTTGTAGGACAGTAGCAAATTTCCCTCAAGTGGATGACCTAAGGTTTATCAATCCATGGGAGGTGTAGGATGAAGATGGTCTCTCTCAAACAACCCTGCAACCAAATAACAAAGAGTCTCTTGTGTCCCCAACACACCCAATACAATGGTAAATTGTATAGCTGCACTAGTTCGGCGAAGAGATGGTGATACAAGTGCAATATGGATGGCAGATATAGGTTTTTGTAATCTGAAATTATAAAAACAGCAAGGTAACTAATGATAAAAGTGAGCACAAACGGTATTGCAATGCGTTGAAACAAGGCCTAGGGTTCATACTTTCACTAGTGCAAGTTCTCTCAACAATAATAACATAATTGGATCATATAACTATCCCTAACATGCAACAAAGAGTCACTCCAAAGTCACTAATAGCGGAGAACAAACGAAGAGATTATAGTAGGGTACGAAACCAACTCAAAGTTATCCTTTCTGATCGATCAAATCAAGAGTCCGTAGTAAAATAACATGAAGCTATTCTTTCCGTTCGATCTATCCTAGAGTTCGTACTAGAATAAAACCTTAAGACACAAATCAACCAAAACCCTAATGTCACCTAGATACTCCAATGTCACCTCAAGTATCCGTGGGTATGATTATATGATATGCATCACACAATCTTAGATTCATCTATTCAACCAACACAAAGAACTACAAAGAGTTCCCCAAAGTTTCTACCGGAGAGTCAATATGAAAACATGTGCCAACCCCTATGCATAAGTTCACAAGGTGAACCCGCAAGTTGATCACCAAAACATACATCAAGTAGATCACGTGAATATCCCATTGTCACCACAGATAAGCACGGCAAGACATACAACAAGTGTTCTCAAATCCTTAAAGACTCAATCCGACAAGATAACTTCACGGAGAAAACTCAATTCATCACAAGAGAGTAGAGAGGGAGAAACATCATAAGATCCAACTATAATAGCAAAGCTCGCGATACATCAAGATCATATCACCTCATGAACATGAGAGACAGAGACAGAGAGATCAAACACATAGCTACTGGTACATACCCTCAGCCCCGAGGGTGAACTACTCCCTCCTCATCATGGAGAGCGCCAGGATGATGAAGATGGCCACCGGTGAGGGATCCCCCCTCCAGCAGGGTGCCAGAACAGGGTCCTGATTGGTTTTTGGTGGCTACAGAGGCTTGCGGCGGCGGAACTCCAGATCTATTGTGCTCCTCGATGTTTCTGGAGTATATGGATATATAGGTGAAAGAAGTCGGTCAGGGCAGCCAAGAGGGGCCCACGAGGGTGGGGGCGCCTAGGGGGGTAGGGCGTGCCTTGGACCCTCGTGGCCACCTCGAAGCTTCCCTGATGTCTACTCCAAGTCTCCTGGATTGCTTTCATTCCAAAAATAACTCTCCCGAAGGTTTCATTCCATTTGGACTCCGGTTGATATCTTTTTTCTTCAAAACACTGAAATAGGCAAGAAAACAACAATTTGGGCTGGGACTCCGGTTAATAGGTTAGTCCCAAATATAATATAAAAGTGTATAATAAAGCCCAGAAACATCCAAAACAGGTAATATAATAGCATGGAACAATGAAAAATTATAGATACGTTGGAGACGTATCAAGCATCCCCAAGCTTAATTCCTGCTCGTCCTCGAGTAGGTAAATGATAAAAAGAAATTTTTTGATGTGGATTGCTACCTAACATAGTTCTCAATGTAATTTTCTTTAGTGTGGAATGAATGTTCAGATCCAAATGATTCAAGACAAAAGTTTAATATTGACATAAAAATTGTAATACTTCAAGCATACTAACAAGTAATCATGTCTTATCAAAATAACATAGCCAAAGAAAGCTTATCCCTACAAAATCATATAGTTAGGCTATGTTTCATTTTCGTCACACAAAATACTCCCATCCCATGCACAACCCCGGTTTCAGCCAAGAAATTGATTCATACTTTTTAACGCGCTTCAACTTTTTTAATTCTCACGCAATACATGAGCGTAAGCCATGGATATAGCGCTATGGGTGGAATAGAATATGATGATGGAGGTTGTGTGGAGAAGACAAAAAAGAAGAAAGTCTCACATTGACGAGGCTAATCAGTGGGCTATGGAGATGCCCATCAATTGATGTCAACATGAGGAGTAGGGATTGCCATGCAAAAGATGCACTAGAGCTATAAATGTATGAAAGATCAACAAAAGAAACTAAGTGGGTATGCATCCAACTTGCTTGCTCATGAAGACCTAGGGCATTTTGAGGAAGCCTATCGTCGGAATATACAAGCCAAGTTCTATAATGAAAAATTCCCACTAGTATATGAAAGTGAGAAAATAAGAGACTCTCTATCATAAAGATCATGGTGCTACTTTGAAGCACAAGTGTGGAAAAGGATAGTAACATTGTCCCCCTTTTTTTTCTTTTTTTTCTTTTTTTGGGCCTTCCTTTTTTATTTGGCCTTTCTTTCTTTTTTATTTGGCCTTTTTTGGCCTTTCTTTTCAAGGGACAATGCTCTAACAATGATGATCATCACACTTCTATTTACTTACAACTCATACAACTCGATACTAGAACAAAATATGACTCCATATGAATGCCTCCGGCGGTGTACCGGGATGGGAAATGAATCAAGAGTGACATGTATGAAAAATTATGCATGGTGGCTTTGCCACAAATACAATGTCAACTACATGATCATGCAAGGCAATATGACAATGATGAAACGTGTCATAATAAATGAAACGGTGGAAAGTTGCATGGCAATATATCTCGGAATGGCTATGTAATGCCATAATAGGTAGGTATGGTGGCTGTTTTGAGGAAGATATAAGGAGGTTTATGTGTGATAGGGCGTATCGTATCACGGGGTTTGGATGCACCGGCGAAGTTTGCACCAACACTCAAGGTGAGAAAGGGCAATGCACCGTACCGTAGAGGCTAGCAAATTGCGGAAGGGTAAGAGTGCGTATAATCCATGGACTCACATTAGTCATAAAGAACTCATATACTTATTGCAAACGTTTATTAGCCCTCGAAGCAAAGTACTACTACGCATGCTCCTAGGGGAAGGGTTGGTAGGAGTTAACCATCACGCGATCCCGACCTCCACTCATAAGGAAGGCAATCAAAAGAGCATCCCATGCTACAAATTTGTTACACAACTTTTACCATACGTGCATGCTACGGGACTTGCCAACTTCAACACAAGTATTTCTCAATTTCATAATTACCCAACTAGCATGACTCTAACATCACCACCTTTATATCTCAAAACGATTATCAAGCATCAAATTGATCATAGTATTCAATTCACTTCCTATGATCGTTTTTATTATACCCAACTTGGATGCCCATCATTCTAGGACCAATTTTATAACCATAGAAAATACCATGCTGTTCTAAAAGACTATCAAAATAATATAAGTGAAGCATGAGAGATCAATAATTTCTACAAAACTAAACCACCGCCGTGCTCTAAAAAGATACAAGTGAAGCACTAGAGCAAAACTGTCTAGCTCAAAAGATATAAGTGAAGCACATAGAGTAATAAATTCTGAATCATGTGTGTCTCTCCCAAAAGGTGTGTACAGAAAGGATGATTGTGGTAAAATAAAAAAGCAAATACTCATATCATACAAGACGCTCCAAGCAAAACACATATCATGTGGTGAATAAAAATTTAGCTCCAAGTAAAGTTACCGATAGACGAAGACGAAAGAGGGGATGCCTTCCGGGGCATCCCCATGCTTAGGCTTCTGGTTGAATTATATTTGGGTTCAATGGGCATCCCCAAGCTTAGGATCTTGCCACTCCTTATTCCATAGTCCATCAAATCTTTACCCAAAACTTGAAAACTTCACAACACAAAACTCAATAGGAAATCTCATGAGCTCCGTTAGTGCAAGAAAGAAAAACCACCACTTAAGGTACCATACTAAACTCATTATTTACTTATATTGGTGTTAAACCTACTGTATTCCATCTTCTCTATGGTTCATACCCTCCGATAGTACTCATAGATTCATCAAAATAAGCAAACAACACATAGAAAACAGAATCTGTCAAAAACAGAATAGTCTGTAGTAATCTGTACCATTCGAATACTTATGTAACTCCAAAAATTCTGAAATAAATTTGTGGACCTGAGTAATTTGTCTATTAATCATCTTCAAAAAGAATCAACCTAAAATCACTCTCCAGTAAAAAATGGCAGCTAATCTCGTGAGTGCTAAAGTTTCTGCTTTTTACAGCAAGATCGCAAAGACTTCACCCAAGTCTTCCCAAAGGTTCTACTTGGCACAAACACTAATTAAAACATAAAACCACATCTAACCAGAGTCTAGGTGAATTATTTATTACTAAACAGGAGCAAAAGCAAAGAACGAAAATAAAATTGGGTTGCCTCCCAACAAGCGCTAACGTTTAACGCCCCTAGCTAGGCATGATGATTTCAATGATGCTCACATAAAAGATAAGAATTGAAACATAAAGAGAGAATCATGAAGAACATGAGTAGCACATTTAAGTCTAACCCACTTCCTATGCATAGGGATTTTGTGAGCAAACAACTTATGGGAACAATAATCAACTAGCATAGGATGGCAAAACAAGCATAACTTTAAAACTTTAAGCACATAGAGAGGAAACTTGATATTATTGCAATTCCTACAAGCATATATTCCTCCCTCAGAATAATTTTCAGCAGTATCATGAATGAATTCAACCATACAACCAGCACATAAAGCATTCTTTTCATGATCTACTTGCATAGAAAATTTACTACTCTCCACATAAGCAAATTTCTTCTCATGAATAGTAGTGGGAGCAAACTCAACAAAATAATTATCATGTGAGGCATAATCCAATTGAACACTAAAATCATGATGACAAGTTTCATGGTTATCATTATTCTTGATATCATACAAGTCATCACAATAATCATCATAGATAGCAACTTTGTTCTCATAATCAATTGGAACCTCTTTAGAAATAGTGGATTCATCACTAAATAAAGTTATGACCTCTCCAAATCCACTTTCATCAATATAATCATCATAAATAGGAGGCATGCTTTCATCATAATAAACATTCTCATCAAAACTTGGGGGACTAAACATATCATCTTCATCAAACATAGCATCCCCAAGCTTGTGGCTTTGCATATCATTAGCAACATGGGTATTCAAAGAATTCATACTAATAACATTGCAATCATGCTCATCATTACCATATTTTATGCCAAGCATTCTATATAATTCTTCTTCTAGTACTTGAGCACAATTTTCCTTCCCATCATTTTCACGAAAGACAATAAAAAGATGAAGCATATGAGGCAACCTTAATTCCATTTTTTGTAGTTCTCTTTTATAGACTAAACTAGTGATAAAACAAGAAACAAAAAGATTCGATTGCAAGATCTAAAGATATACCTTCAAGAACTCACCTACTGGGAATGGCGCCATAAAAGAGCTTGATGTATACTACACAACCTTCTCCTTATAGATGTTGTTGGGCCTCCAAGTGCAGAGGTTTGTAGGACAGTAGCAAATTTCCCTCAAGTGGATGACCTAAGGTTTATCAATCCGTGGGAGGTGTAGGATGAAGATGGTCGCTCTCAAACAACCCTCCAACCAAATAACAAAGAGTCTCTTGTGTCCCCAACACACCCAATACAATGGTAAATTGTATAGGTGCACTAGTTCGGCGAAGAGATGGCGATACAATTGCAATATGGATGGTAGATATAGGTTTTTGTAATATGAAATTATAAAAACAGCAAGGTAACTAATGATAAAAGTGAGCACAAACGGTATTGCAATGCGTTGAAACAAGGCCTAGGGTTCATACTTTCACTAGTGCAAGTTCTCTCAACAATAATAACATAATTGGATCATATAACTATCGCTCAACATGCAACAAAGAGTCACTCCAAAGTCACTAATAGCGGAGAACAAGCGAAGATATTATTGTAGGGTACGAAACCACCTCAAAGTTATCCTTTCTGATCGATCTAATCAAGAGTCCGTAGTAAAATAACAGGAAGCTATTCTTTCCGTTCGATCTATCCTAGAGTTCATACTAGAATAACACCATAAGACACAAATCAACCAAAACCCTAATGTCACCTATATACTCCAATGTCCCCTCAAGTATCCGTGGGTATGATTATACGAAATGCATCACACAATCTCAGATTCATCTATTCAACCAACACAAAGAACTACAAAGAGTGCCCTAAAGTTTCTGCCGGAGAGTCAAGACGAAAACATGTGCCAACCCCTATGCATAAGTTCACAAGGTGAACCTGCAAGTTGATCACCAAAACATACATCAAGTAGATCATGTGAATATCCCATTGTCACCATAGATAAGCACGGCAAGACATACATCAAGTGTTCTCAAGTCCTTAAAGACTCAATCTGACAAGATAACTTCAAGGGGAAAACTCAATTCATCACAAGAGAGTAGAGGGGGAGAAACATCATAAGATCCAACTATAATAGCAAAGCTTGCGATACATCAAGATCGTATCACCTCATGAACACGAGAGAGAGAGAGAGAGAGAGAGAGAGAGAGAGATCAAACACATAGCTACTGGTACATACCCTTAGCGCCGAGGGTGAACTACTCCCTCCTCGTCATGGAGAGCGCCAGGATGATGAAGATGGCCACCGGTGAGGGATCCCCCCTCCGGCAGGGTGCCGGAACAGGGTCCCGAATAGTTTTTGTTGGCTACAGAGGCTTGTGACAGCGAAACTCCCGATCTATTGTGCTCCTTGATGTTTCTGGAGTATATGGATATATATATAGGTGAAAGAAGTCGGTCAGGGGAGCCACGAGGGGCCCACGAGGGTGGGGGCCATGCCCAGGGGGATAGGGCGTGCCCTGGACCCTCGTGGCCACCCCGAAGCTTACCTGACGTCTACTCCAAGTCTCCTGGATTGCTTCCGTTCCAAAAATAACTCTCTCGAAGGTTTCATTCCATTTGGACTCCGTCTGATATTCTTTTTCTTCGACACACTAAAATGGGCAAGAAAACAACAATTTGGGCTGGGCCTCCGGTTAATAGGTTAGTCCCAAAAATAATATAGAAGTGTATAATAAAGCCCATAAACATCCAAAACGGGTAATATAATAGCATGGAACAATAAAAAATTATAGATATGTTGGAGACGTATCACTATTGCACATTTTAATGTACCTTCATAATGTGTAAGCACGCCCATCCGTCTGCCTTCCATTCCAGATAGATCAGATATAGCATCATCACAAGAAGCTGCAGTCTCAGTGTCGCTGTGGTCAGCTGATGCACAGCTACTCTTGTGCAGTGTTGTCACACAATAAGCAACATCTTCCATGCCCGTGTCCCCTCCCATCTACTGGCTATCTGTCAGTGTTAGAGTCTTCCCAATCATCATTGACTGCTCAATATCCTTTCGAACAGCCGGATACATGTCCTTCCTCAAGCTTTCATACAATTCATTCCTCTTCATTTCACTACTCACTTTTTTCATGATGAGCCTCACTTCTTTGCTGAGTGTGAAAGCCCTCTTGTGCGGGACATTAACACCTATACCCCTTGCACGGCCAGGGGGCTCTCTTGTTTCCAGAGTAACAGACACAATGTCACATGGCCCTGAGTTCCTGTAGAACCTTCCAGGGATCTTGGAAGCCTCTACCATCACTTGATACAGTTCTTTGTCATGTGAGTTTTTAAAGTAATAAGTTCCGTCATCACGCCTCCTTGCACGTGCCCGCAAGTAGTCTCTGGCGCGTTCGCCCCTGATTTCACTAAAGGTCGGTTTCCCACCCACCTCTACTGCTTCTTTGTCCTCCTGGTCCCATATCGGTTTCATGCCGTAGTATCCTGCCACACTCGGTGTGTGTTCTTCTTCTGAAGCTCTGATTGCTTGAAACTCTTTCAGCAAACTCTTTAGTCGCCCTGACCCTTTTGAATTCTGCCCGGTCTGCCTTTATAAGTTGGGGGTATGCGGGGATTGGGTCCTTGCCTTCACTCAAGTACTTCTTGTACAACACGTGCTTCCAGTTTCTCTAAGCATCCCTAGCCTTCTTCAGTGCAGCGTGTTCCACATGCATTCTCCACTGCTCTAGAACGTTGAAGTGATCCATGATTTCTCGGACTATCCGTCGCTGTGTTTCTGTGTCAGCCTTCCGAAACCCTAGCAGATTTATGTTGAGCCATGCCCTGCCAACAAATCCACACACACTCCTGAACATCGTGCATGCTTTATCTAGTTTAGTTGGAGCCCAATACTTTGAATCGATCTCAGTTACTTCATATACACCTTTAGGCTAGTGTGTGGGCTTCCTTGGAGCGTTCCTTCGTGTCCTGACAGGAAGGGTAATTGCTGCAGCTCTATCCCGTTCAAGATTACTTGATCCCTCACCATCTTCTGAAGACCTAGGGTTATCAGAATCAGATGAATATACATCGCCTGAAGCATGAGTGTTGTCGCTGCTATTTGGCATCTACAGAGAACACATGCGGAACTCAGGAAAGGAGGATAAGCATAAAACTAACAACTTGGTATTAAGCTTTCTAAATATGTCATGCAATAATTTAGAAAATGTACGGCTAATTTATTAAGTTTGTATGACTCGTGCGCCCGCGATCTGTAAATCAGTAGTAACTTACTGGAAAAAATACAACTTATATGTACTAGTTAGGAAGGTAGATAATTAACATATATACGCTCTCCATTATTTTATAGCCAATTTGGGAACATAGGGAACGAAATAGGAAGAGGGATTGTGAGGAAATACACCTCACCGCGATGGACAGTAGTAACTAACATGCTTCTTAATGCAAACCTGGCCGGACCAAAGGAGATGCGAGGGTTACAACATCGATATGCTCAAGGATGGCTGGCGAGCAAACAAAGACAGCGACGTGCGGGCAGCCACGTGTTGGGAACGACAATGGAGGTAGGCTTGACGCCGAAGAGCGGGCACACGACCAAGGTGAGCACGCCAACGCCGGAGAGGGTTCTGTTGTGGATATGGGGGAGGGAGGAGCTGGCAATGGAGATTGGTGGACTAGTTGAGTGAAACACGGGCGGGCCATGGGGGAGTGTTGGCGGCCTAGGTGAAAAGGGTGGAAAATATCCCCGGTCGCCGTGCGGAAAGGCCTATGCAAATGGTTGCCTCTAAGCGCTCGTGTGCACAAAGGGATAAATTTCGTTTGAAATGAAGACATACTAATTTTGAAATGAAGACGTGAGTTCATTGTTTCACCTTGAAATTTTTCCCATGTTAAGCAATCACCATTATACCACTAGTTTGATTTGCTGGCGCATTTCAGGTCTCATGTGCTATATGTAAGACATTTTTTGCCATTTACCATGCATTTTGGCATATAAATCAATTCCTAGGTGGACTGCATTTCCTGTCGAAAGGGATGAGGATTGTCGTTCGATCTAGGAGCATCCAACGGTGCAGACGTACTATCTGTGGGGTTTGGGTTCTGGCCAATCAGAACGCACGACTTAGATCACGCGCGCAGCAAAGGGGGGGGGGCATCGTCCACTGTTTGGTAGGCACACGGCTTTCGTGAAAACATTTACATGAACTAACAACACATTTTCGTTTCAATGAAACAATAGTTCATCGTTTCGCCTACGAATTGTTTTCCACGGTAAGAAATCACCATTGTAACCTATGGTTCGATTTTCTCGTGCATTGGAGGTATCGTTTGCTATATTTGAGTTGTTTGCTATAGTCGCAACTACACGTGGGTGCTAGCTAGCTAGCACGATCATTTGTGTGTCGCTTTGGGATTTTTCATTCATTGTTCGAGAAACGGGAAAAAAATCAAACAGTTCGGCCGCAACGTGCGGCCATAGGCGTATGCCATGTTGGTTTTCTAATTACAAGAAATGCATATTGAGTCCGGAAATAACGAAAATCGGTGTGTCACTGTGCCGTGTTCTCGGGATCACAAGATGGCATGAGTTTTGATGCTCACACCTTCCGAATCGGAGCATCTCACAAGAAGGATCATAGTTTCCAAAAGGAGACGTGGCACTTCGGACTCCAATCGTCACTGACTACATCATTCCCCTTTGAATTATTTTCACGGTAAACAATCACGTATATACCCTAGGTTTGATTTTTTGGCCCATTTCAGGTCTCGTTGCTATATTCTTTTTTTCGAAAAGGGGGTTATCCCCCTGCCTCAGCATCAGAACGATGCATACGGCCAAAACTCGTTGCTATATTCAAGTCATTTTTTTGCACTTACCTTGCATTTAGTGGATATAAATAAATTCAAAACCGTTCTACAACAACACATATGGGTGTTAGTTAGCAAAGAAGGTGTACAAATCATTTGTGTGCCACTTTGCGAGTTTTCATCCATTGTGTGAGAAACGGGGAGAAGTTTCAAACATTTCGGCCGCGAGTGTGGCCACCGGCGTAGGCCTAGTTAGTATTTGAATTACTGGGAATTCATATGGATTACATACTTCAACAAAATCGGTGTGTGCCCGTGGCGTGCTCTCACGACCCCGAGGAATTTTTTGGTAAAGTTTGGCACAGGTTTTGATGATCGCTCCTTCCAAACCAGAGCCTCTCACATGAAGGACCATGGTTTCCAAAAGGAGACATGTGAATTCAAACTCCAGTGGTCGGTGACTTCATCGTTTGGCCTCATAAAAATTTCCACGGTACGCATTCACCATTATACCACGGGTTTTATTTTCTGGTGCATTTCAGGTATCGTTAGATATATTTAAGACATTTTTTTGAGTTTAACGTGCATTTTGTGCATAAAAATAAAATCACAACCGGAACTGCATGTGCTGTCGAAAGGGATGAGGATCGCCATTCGATCTGGGAGCATCCAACAGTGCAGATGTATGATCTGTGGGGTTTGGGTTCTGGCCAATCAGAACGCACGACTCAGATCACGCGAGTGGCAGGGGGCATCGGTCATGGTTTATTGGACATGCGGCTTTCGTGAGTGAACCGTGTGCTATTTGAAAACATTTACATTAACTAACAACATTTTTTTGTTTGAATGAAAACATGAGTTCATCGTTTCGCCTCCAATTTTTTTCCCATGGTAAGAAATCATGATTGTACCCTATGGTTCGATTTTTTGGTACATTTTACCAGGCGGCAGGCCTCGCTAGCAATCTCAAACTTTGAATATGCAAAGGGAAAAGAGATCTCATTTAATTTCTATATATATAGTCGCAAATACACGTGTGTGTTAGTGCAAGATTTGGGTGTCACTTTGCGAGTTTTCATTCATTGTGCGAGAAACGGGAAAAAACTTCAAAGAGTTCGGCCGCAGGATGCGGCCAGAGGCGTAGGCCTTGTTAGTATTTTAATTTCAGGAAATGCATATAGAGTCCCGAAAATAACGAAAATCATTGTGCCACTGTGGCGTGCTCTCACAATCGCATGGAAAAAATTTGGTAAAGTTTGGCACAAGTTTTGGTGCTCGCACCTTCCATATAGGAGCATCTCACAAGAAGGATCATAGTTTCCAAAAGCAGACGTGACACTTCGACTACAAATCGTTAGTTACTCTACATCGCTCCGCCTCGAAAAACAATCATGGTAAACAACCGTGGATATACCCTTGGTTTGATTTTCCGGCCCATTTCAGGTCGTTTTCTATGTTTAAGTCATTCTTTGCACTTACCTTGCATTTTAGTGCATATAAAGTCAAAAACCCTACCACGACTACATGTGGGTGTTTTAGTTAGGCTATACTTAGGCTACTCATGGTGGAGAGTGTCATATATATATAGAGTATATATAGTATCATATACCATATTTATTGCCATGCATGACACAAATTAGCATCGCATTTAACATGATACGGTGTCTACCTATATGTTACTACAACAGTCTAACCCTCACTATATTTAATTCTTTGCCACATCAGCATACTTGCTATTTTCCGAGTGCATGGTATCGTCGGCTATGATACCACCACTATGGCCAGCCTTTGTATAGTGGGGAAGTATCATATATACTATAGTATCATGCAGATGATACTAGTGTATGATACTACATACGTACCTTCATATAGTGCATATATATAGTATCATAGAGTAGTATATATATACCATAGATGACCGTATTTATGGCCATGCATGACACAAAGTAGTATAGCATTTATATTATATATGTTATAGTATCTATGTTACTGCTTCTTTGCCACACATTATCATATTTCTATTCTCGACGCATGATACCGGCTATGATACCCCCACTATGGCCACCCTAAGGTTGGTCGTAATGGGAGTATCAAGCGGTATCATGCATGCTAACTAGACTTTTTGGATGATGTGGCACACAGTTAAATGAGGAAAGAGAGGGTGTGGGCCGGGTATCATATCATGATACCGTATCACATATTAAATGTTGTACTACTTTGTGTCATGGATGACAATTAATAAGGTAACCTAATATACTAACTTATGATACTATGCGCGCATTACAGAGGTAGCTAGCTAGTATTGATCATATACTAGTATCATGCATATACATATGATACTAGCTAGCTAGTCTATGATATACTAGCTCTACCTCACTAATGCATAGTATCGTAGAATACTATCATCTAGTACTTTATTTATTGTCAGGCATGACACATAGTAGCATATCATTTATTATGACACGGTTTTATGATATGATACTTAAACCTCTCTTTCCTCATTTAATTCTATGACAGCTCATCAAAATTGCCTAGTTGGCATGCATAATACTAGCTATATGATATCCCATTACGACCAGCCTATCAAAGAAGGTGTACAGATCATTTGTGCGTCGAATTGCGAGTTTTCATCCGTTTGTTCGAGAAGCGGGGAGAAGTTTCAAACATTTTGGCCGCGAAGTGCGGCTACTGGGGTAGGCCTAGTTGGTATTTTAATTACAGGAAATTCAAATGGAGTCCGGACATCATCAAAATCGTTGTGTGCCCGTGGCGTGCTATCACGACCCCGTGGACACAAATTGGTAAAGTTTGGCACAAGTTTTGATGATCGCTCCTTCCAAACCGGAGCATCTCACATGAAGGATCATGGTTTCCCAAAGGAGACGTGTCAATTGAAACTCTTGTGGCCAATGACTTCATCATTTGGCCTCATAAATATTTCCACTGTACGCAATCACCATTATACCACGTGTTTTATTTTATGGCGCATTTCGGGTATCGTTAGCTATATTTAAGACATTTTTTTGAGTTTAACATGCATTTTGTGCATAAAAATAAAATTGCAACCGGAACTGCATGTGTTGTCTAAAGGGATGAGGATCACTGTTCGATCGGGGAGCATCCAATGGTGCAGACCTACGATTTGTGGGGTTTGTGTTCTGGCCAATAAGAACGCACGACTCAGATCGTCAGCAGGGTTTTGTCGGCACACAACTTTCATCAACGAACCGTGTGCTATTCGCAAACCAGATTGCATACATATTTTTGTTCACACATACTGTAGTGAGATAAATTGAGTGTGCTACCTCTATGATATAATAATAATAACAAAAAACAGTTCATATTCATTGCCTGAGCCGACATCATATCAAGGTCAACATATTAACGGTTCTTACATAAACAGAAAACTGGGCATAACTCACAAATTCAGTACACGCGACCGTTCTAAATTGAACGATTTAAGTTGCAGGGTAGGCGTAAAGAATAGTCTTACGGCTTAATTCCCATGTACATGGGGGAACTGGGATCATTACGTTGACCCCGAATGAACTTGGGTTTTCTAATGATTTTACGCTTCTCTGTTACACGGGTGCGTGATCCCTTGGCTGGCAACTCATCAAATTCAGCGTACTCGTCCTCATCGGCAACATCGTCGACACCCAGTACCCTCCTCTTCCCATGCATCACTACATGGAAGTTCTTACGCAAAGGGTCTTCCGCAAAAATATCTGTGTAAAATGGCTGGCAAGAATGAACGGGTCCGCGTGATATGCCATCGTTGTCCTGTTAACACAGGTCTTCCTGCAATCTGACACGTCCCCAACGTATCTATAATTTTTGATTGTTCCATGCAATTATGTTACCCCTTTTGGATGTTTATGGGCTTTATTTTACACATTTATATCATTTTTGGGACTAACCTACTAACCGGAGGCCCAGCCCATATTGCTGTTTTTTTGCCTATTTTAGTATTTCGAAGAAAAGGAATATCAAACGGAGTCCAAACGGAATGAAACCTTCGGGAGCGTGATTTTTGGAACGAACGTTATCCAGAGGACTTGGAGTGCAAGCCAAGAAGCTGTCGAGGCTCCCACGAGATAGGAGGGCGCCCCCCCTGTAGGGCGTGCCCCCTGTCTCGTGGGCCCCTCGGGCGGCCACCGACGTACTTCTTCCTCCTATATATACCTACGTACCCTGAAAACATCTAGGAGCACCACGAAACACAATTTCCACCACTGTAACCTTTTGTATCCGCGAGTTCTCATCTTGGAGCCTTCGCTGACACTCTGCCGGAGGGGGAATCGACCATGGAGGGCTTCTACATCAACATCCTTGCCCCTCCGATGAGTTGTGAGTAGTTTACCACAGACCTATCGGTCCATAGTTATTAGCTAGATGGCTTCTTCTCTCTTTTTGGGTCCCAATACAATGTTCTCCCCCTCTCTTGTGGAGATCTATTCGATGTAAACTCTTTTCGTGGTGTGTTTGTCGAGATCCGATGAATTGTGGTTTTATGATCAAGTTTATCTATGAATAATATTTGAATCTTCTCCGAATTCATTTATGTATGATTGAGTTATCTTTGCAAGTCTCTTTGAATTATCAGTTTGGTTTGGCCTACTAGATTGATCTTTCTTGCCATGGGAGAAGTGCTTAGCTTTGGGTTCAATCTTGCGGTGTCCTTACCCAGTGATAGAAAGGGTTGCAAGGCATGTATTGTATTGTTGCCATCAAGGATAACAAGATGGGTTTTATATCATATTGCTTGAGTTTATCCATCTACATCATGTCATCTTGCTTAATGCTTTACTCTGTTCTTATGAACTTAATACTCTAGATGCAGGCAGGAGTCGGTCGATGTGTGGAGTAATAGTAGTAGATGCAGACAGGAGTCGGTCTACATGTTATGGACGTGATGCCTATATGCATGATCATGCCTAGATAATCTCATAACTATGCGCTTTTCTATCAATTGCTCGACAGTAATTTGTTCACCCACCGTAATACTTATGCTATCTTGAGAGAAGCCTCTAGTGAAACCTATGGCCTCCGGGTCTATCTCTTACCATATTTGCTTCCAATCTACTTTTATTTGCATCTATACTTTTTTCATCTATATTGTAAAATACCAAAAATATATTTATCTTATCATACTATCTTTATTAGATCTCACTTTCGCAAGTGGCCATGAAGGAATTGACAACCCCTTTATTGCGTTGGTTGCGAGTTCTCAGTTTGTTTGTGTAGGTGCATGGGACTTTTGAGGAGCCTCCTACTGGATTGATACCTTGGTTCTAAAAAACTAAGGGAAATACTTATGCTACTATCGCTGCATCACCCTCTCCTCTTCGAGGAAATCCAACGCAAGCTCAAGACGTAGCAAGAAAGATTTCTGGCGCCGTTGCCGGGGAGGTCTTCGCTCAAGTCAAGACATACCAAGTACCCATCACAATCCCATCTCCCTCGCATTTACATTATTTGCCATTTTCCTCTTGTTTTCCTCTCCCCCACTTCACCCTTGCCGTTTTATTCACCCTCTCTTTCCCAATCTCCTCCTCTCTTTTTTGCTAGCCTTTTTCTGCTTGCTCGTGTGCCTGTTTGTCCTTATGGCTTCACCTAAGGGTCCTGACCACCTTCTCAGAAGGATGGAAGAGATTGAATTAAATATTAGAAGCTTTATGAATTTGCAATTTGAGCATAATAATTTCTTTATAAAAGAGCTTAAGGAACAAAAAGGTTTTTTGGGGTTTATGAACAAAAAGCTTGATGATATGAATAAAGAATTTTATGGTGTTAATGCTCAAATTACCCGTCTTGAAAACGCTATAGCCAAAATTTCTGATAAGCAAGCTACCTTAGTCCATAAGATGGCCGCAAAACCAGAAAAGTTAGATGAAAATAATGATGAGGATCTTAAAGTTATTGATGTGTCTCCTATTAGATCTATGTTTTGCAATATGAATTTTGATAATTATGGGACTGATGATGAATCAACTTTGCCTAGAAGGCGTCCCAAAAATTTGGAGTCTTTAGATCTTGATGCTAAATTTGGTAAAAAGGAGATTGGAGAGTCCTCAACTTCTAATAACATTGAACCTACTATCTCGGATTTCAAGGAATTTGATTATGATAATTGTTCTTTAAAAGGTTGTATTTCCTTGTTGCAATCCGTTGTTAATTCTCCTCATGCTTATAGTGAAAATAAAGCTTTTACCAAACATATCGCTGATGCCTTGATGCAATCTTATGATGAAAAACTTAATTTGGAAGTTTCTATACCTAGAAAACTTAATGATGAGTGGGAACCTACTATAAAGATTAGAATTAAAGATTATGAGTGTTTTGCTTTGTGTGATTTGGGTGCTAGTGTTTCCACGATTCCGAAAACTTTATGTGATATTCTAGGTTTCCATGATCTTGATGACTGCTCTTTAAATTTGCACCTTGCGGATTCCACCATTAAAAATCCAATGGGAAGGATCAATGATGTTCTCATTGTTGCAAATAGAAATTTGGTGCCTGTGAATTTTATCATTCTTGATATAGATTGCAATCTTTCTTGCCCTATTATTCTTGGTAGACCTTTCCTTAGAACGATTGGTGCGATTATTGATATGAAGGAAGGGAATATTAGTTTCCAATTTGCATTAAAGAAAGGCATGGAGCACTATCCAAGAAAGAAAGTCAAAATACCTTATGAATCTATCATGCGTGCTACTTATGAATTTAGTGCCAAAGAGGGCACTCATTAGATCTATCTTTGCTTTTATTCCTAGCTAGGGGCGTTAAACGATAGCGCTAGTTGGGAGGCAACCCAATTTTCTTTGTGTTTTTGTTTTTGTTCCTGTTTAGTAATAAATCTTGCATCTACCTTATGTTTATATGTGTTTTTACCTTTTAATTAGTGTTTGTGCCAAGTAGAACCTATAGGATAACCTATGATGATAGTTGATTTGATTCTGCTGAAAAACAGAAACTTTGCGCGCACGAATATAATTTTGTTAAATAACAGGAACATGATTTAGCGTTGATTCTTTTTTCTGATGTTCAATAGACAAATTTTCCAGGACTTCCTATTTTGGTAGGATTTTTAGAGTTCCTGAAGTTTGCGTTAGTTACAGATTGCTACATACTGTTCTGTTTTTGACAGATTCTGTTTTTTCGTGTGTTGTTTGCTTATTTTGATGCATCTATGGCTAGTAAAATAGTTTATGAACCATAGAGAAGTTGGAATACAGTAGGTTTAACCCCAAAATAAATAAATAATGAGTTAATTGCAGTACCTTATGTGCTGGTTTTGTTTTCTTTCACTAATGGAGCTTATAAGATTTCCTGTTGAGTTTTGTGTTGTGAAGTTTTCAAGTTTTGGGTAAAGCCTTTATGGACTATGGAATAAAGGGTGGTAAGAGCCTAAGCTTGGGGATGCCCAAGGCACCCCAAGATATTCAAGAATAGCCAAAAGCCTAAGCTTGGGGATGTCCCAGGAAGGCATCCCCTCTTTCGTCTTCATTCATTGGTAACTTTACTTGGAGCTATATTTTTATTCGCCACATGATATGTGTTTTGCTTGGAGCGTCGTGTATTATATTAGTCTTTGATTTTTAGTTCACCACAATCATCCTTGCTGTACACACCTTTTGCGAGAAGCCTATTTGATTAGAATTTGCTAGAATACTCTATGTGCTTCACTTATATCTTTTGAGCTTGATAGTTTTTGCTCTAGTGCTTCACTTATATCTTTTGGAGCACGGTGGTGTCTTATTTTTGAAGAAATTACTAGTCTCTCATGCTTCACTTATATTATTTCGAGAGTCTTTTAGAACAGCATGGTATTTGCTATGGTTATAAAATTGGTCCTAGAATGGTTGGCATCCAAGTTGGGTATAATAAAAACTATCATAGAAAGTGAATTTGATGCTATGATCAATTTTATGCTTGACAATTGTATTGAGATATGGAGGTAGTGATATTAAAATCATGCTAGTTGGGTGATTATGAATTTAAAGAATGCTTGTGCTGAAGTTAGCAAGTCCTGTAGCATGCACGTATGGTTAAAGTTGTGTAGCAAATTTGAAACATGAAGTGTACCTGGCTTGTGCATCCTTATAAGTGGCGGCCGGGGACGAGCGATGGTCTTTTCCTACCAGTGTATCCCCCTAGGAGCATGTGCGTAGTACTTTGTTTTTGATGACTTCTAAATTTTTGCAATAAGTATATGAGTTCTTGTGACTAATGTTGAGTCCATGGATTATACGCACTTTTACCTTTCCGACTTTGCTAGCCTCTTCGGTACCGTGCATTGCCCTTTCTCACCTTGAGAGTTGGTGCAAACTTCGCCGGTGCATCCAAACCCCGTGATACAATACGCTCTATCAACATAAACCTCCCTATATCTTCCTCAAAACAGCCACCATACCTACCTATTATGGCATTTCCATAGCCATTCCAAGATATATTGCCATGCAACTATCCACCATTCCGTTCATCATCATCATGACATACTTTACTTTTGTCATATTGCCATTGCATGATCATGTAGTTGACATCGTATTTGTGGCAAAGCCAGCATGCATTATTTTTCATACATGTCACTCTTGATTCACTGCACCATCCCGGCACACCGCCGGAGGCATTCATATAGAGTCATATCTTGTTCTAGTTTCGAGTTGTAATTCTTATGTTGTAATCAATAGAAGTGTGATGATCATCATTGTTAGAACATTTCCCAAAGAAAAAAAAGAAGAAAGGCCAAAAGAAAAAAAAGAACGGCCCAAAAAAAGAATAAAAAAAGAAAAGAAAATAAATAAAAAGGGCAATGTTACTATCTCTTTTTCCACACTTGTGCTTCAAAGTAGCACCTTGTTCTTCATGTAGTGAGTCTCATATATTGTGCTTCAAAGTAGCACCACGTTTTTCATATAGTGAGTCTCATAAGTTGTCCCTTTCATACTAGTGGGAATTTTTCATTATAGAACTTGGCTTGTATATTCCTACGATGGGCTTCCTCAAATTCCCTAGGTCTTTGTGAGCAAGCAAGTTGGAAGCACACCCACTAGTTTTCTTTTGTTGAGCATTCATTTATGGCTCTAGTGCATCTGTTGCATGGCAATCCCTACTCCTCATGTTGACATCAATTAATGGGCATCTCCATAGCCCGTTGATTATCCTCGTCAATGTGAGACTTTCTCCTTTTTTGTCTTCTCCACACAATCCCCATCATTATATTCTATTCCACCCATAGTGCTATATCCATGGCTCATGCTCATGTATTGCGTGAAGGTTGAAAAAGTTTGAGATTATATAAGTATGAAATAATTGCTTGGCTTGTCATCGGGGTTATAGAAGTTGGGAACATCTTTGTGTGACGAAAATGAAGCATAGCCTAACCATATGATTTTGTAGGGATGAACTTTCTTTTGCCATGTTATTTTGAGAAGACATGATTACTTTGATTAGTATGCTTGAAGTGTTACTATTTCTTTTGTCAATATGAACTTTTATTTTGAATCTCTTGGATCTGAACATTCATGCCACAATAGAGAAAATTGCATTATGAATTATGCTAGGTAGCATTCCACATCAAAAATTCTATTATTATCATTTACCTACTCGAGGACGAGCAGGAATTAAGCTTGGGGATGCTTGATACGTCTCCAACGTATCTATAGTTTTTGATTGTTCCATGATATTATATTACCCCTTTTGGATGTTTATGGGCTTTATTTTACACATTTATATCATTATTGGGACTAACCTACTAACCGGAGGCCCAGCCCATATTGCTGTTTTTTTTTGCCTATTTCAGTATTTCGAAGAAAAGGAATATCAAATGGAGTCCAAACGGAATGAAACCTTCGGGAGCGTGATTTTTGGAACGAACGTGATCTAGAGGACTTGGAGTGCAAGCCAAGAAGCTGCCGAGGCTCCCATGAGATAGGAGGGCGCCCCCTGTAGGGCGCGCCCCCCTTTCTTATGGGCCCCTCGGGCGGCCACCGACGTACTTCTTCCTCCTATATATACCTACGTACCCCGAAAACATCCAGGAGCACCACGAAACACAATTTCCACCACTGTAACCTTCTGTATCTGCGAGATCTCATGTTGGAGCTTTCGCCGGCACTTTGCCAGAGGGGGAATCAACCACGGACGGCTTCTACATCAACATCCTTGCCCCTCCGATGAGTTGTGAGTAGTTTACCACAGACCTACGGGTCCATAGTTATTAGCTAGATGGCTTCTTCTCTCTTTTTGGATCTCAATACAATGTTCTCCCCCTCTATTGTGGAGATCTATTCGATGTAAACTCTTTTTGATGCATGTTTGTCGAGATCCGATGAATTGTGGGTTTATGATCAAGTTTATCTATGAATAATATTTGAATCTTCTATGAATTCTTTTATGTATGATTGAGTTATCTTTGCAAGTCTCTTCGAATTATCAGTTTGGTTTGACCTACTAGATTGATCTTTCTTGCCATGGGAGAAGTGCTTAGCTTTGGGTTCAATCTTGCGGTGTCCTTACCCAGTGACAGAAAGGGTTGCAAGGCACGTATTGTATTGTTGCCATCGAGGATAACAAGATGGGGTTTATATCATATTGCTTGAGTTTATCCCTCTACATCATGTCATCTTGCTTAATGCGTTACTCTGTTCTTGTGAACTTAATACTCTAGATGCAGGCAGGAGTCGGTCGATGTGTGGAGTAATAGTAGTAGATGCAGGCAGGAGTCGGTCTACTTGTTATGGACGTGATGCCTATATACATGATCATGCCTAGATAATCTCATAACTATGCGCTTTTCTATCAATTACTCGACGGTAATTTTTTCACCCACCGTAATACTTATGCTATCTTGAGAGAAGCCTCTAGTGAAACCTATGGCCCCCGGGTCTATCTCTTATCATATTTGCTTCCAATCTACTTTTATTTGCATATTTACTTTTTGCATCTATATTATAAAATAATAAAAATATATTTATCTTATCATATTATCTTCATTATATCTCACTTTCACAAGTGGCCGTGAAGAGATTGACAACCCCTTTATTGCGTTGGTTGCGAGTTCTCAGTTTGTTTGTGTAGGTGCATGGGACTTTTGAGGAGCCTCCTACTAGATTGATACCTTGGTTCTCAAAAATTGAGGGAAATACTTTCGCTACTATCGCTGCATCACCCTCTCCTCTTCGAGGAAAACCAACGCAAGCTCAAGACATAGCATAATCATCAACCTTTACTTGACCAAGAGGGATCCATGAGCACCTGAATAATGCCACCTTAACTTTCACATAGTCAAGCTCCCAAATCTCCTTGATGGTTCCATAGTATACCCTTTTACCAGCTTCATCTACAGTCATGCATTCTATTCAAACAGATCTATTCTGATAGGAGGTCTTCTCATCAGGTTCATCAGTGTAGAACGTGTATCCATTTATGTCATATGCTTGGTACGTTAACACCGTAGGTAATGGATTTTGTGCCAACCACATAGCAATGTCATTGATGGATCCTTATTCCAAATGCTTCTTCAGCCATTCGTCGTAGTTCTTAGTGTGCTCCTTCATCTCCACATCCGATGAAGGCACCATTAGTAAGAAGCTTTGGCGTATCTCCGTTAAGTGTTCTTCGGTGTAAGCACTGAGAACTGGGCTGTTAAGCAGTACCGTCAAATGGGCATTCTCTGCCAATTCTCCGGGTGCAGCCATTTGCATGCCAGCAAGGACTGACTTACCTTTTAGCCTTCCCTCATGGCAAGAGAGGGGAAAACCTATAGGTCATTGTTTCATGTATTCGGTGCAAAACTCAATCACCTCCTCCATAGTATAACCTTGTAGGATGGTTGCCTATGGATGGTTTCGGTTCCGACAAAAGCGCTTCAGTATTCCCATGAACCACTCAAAGGGATACATGTTGTGAAGAAACACAGGACCACAATACTTTATCTCGTCGACAAGGTGCACAGTGAGATGGACCATGACATCAAAGAATGACGGTGGGGAAAACATCTCTAGGTTGGACAATATTCTTGCAATATAATCTTGCATATGATCCAGCTCTTCAGGATCTACAACTTTCTGCCATAGTTGGTTGAAGAAATCACAGAGCTCAATGATTTTGTTCCTTATATCTTTGTCCATCAGATTCCTGATGGACACCGGGAGGATTTTTGTCAACATTACGTGGAAATCATGTGACTTCATGTCTCCCAACTTCATTTTACTTGAGATCACATCCACGAGAATTTTGATGTTTGCGGAGTAGGAAGAGGGTGTCTTAACTGACAACAAATAGGTGAAGAACTGTGTTGCTTCTTTTATACTGAAATTGTAACTCTGGCGCGCTTTGATGAATTTGTCATCATCTTTGGCTTCACTCTTGCCTTTTGATTGATCAGCAAGCATATCGAGCCGTGAACCCTCACCATACATTCTTTTACCTTTAATCTTGAGTAGAGTACCAAGGATGCTTTCACATACATTCTTCTCTACGTGCATGACATTGATGCAGTGACATACAGAATCTCCCAGTAAGGTAATTTCCAGAACACTGATTTCTTTTGAAACACTTGACCCTTGGGTGTTTGTTTCACCGTCAAAGCGTGATACTTGCCAAGCACAACATTAGTTTGTTTAGCCATGTTGTGGACCACCTCCCCATCATAGGGTCTTGGGCCCACTTCTACCTCTGCCATACCATCAAATTCAGCTTTCATCTTTTGGTATGGGTGATTTTTCCGTAAGAACCTATGATGATGCAAATACACGGTTTTGCACGAGTTGGGAAGTCTTCTGCTGGCTGTCCTATCCATGCATGTGACACAACCTACATCTCCCTTTGTTTTCTGCCCCGATGTGTAGCCTAATGCTGGCATATCTTGAATGGTGTGCACCAGCATCGCATGTAGATCAAAAATCTCCTTTCTGTAAGCATCATAACATTTTACAGCAGGTGCATCTATCCACACTGTCAGCAGTTCTTCTACGAGTAGCTGAAAGTAAATCTCGATGTCATTTCCAGGTTGCTTCGGTCCTTGGATAATCATTGACATCATAATGTGTTTTTTCTTCATACACAATGAAGGAGCTAGGTTATATATGCATACAAGCACCAACCATATGCTGTGATTGGTGCTCATATCGCCAAAAGGATTCATCTCGTCAGTACACTCCCCGAGCCTTATACTTCTAGGATCCTTGGCAAAGTCTTCAAACCTGTTGTCGATTAATTCCCACTGAGCCCCATCTTTGGGTGCCTCATATACTTATCCGCAATTCTCTCATCATGATGCCACCACAACCTCTTTGCCTCTCTAGGGTTTGCAAACAAACGCCTCAACCTTGGAATTAAAGGCAAGTACCAAACAACCTTGAACGGGATTCTTGTCTTGATCTCGTTATCCAATTTGTACTTGTACTTTTCTCTCCTACGCTTGTATCGTGCATGCTTGCATTGGGGACATGCACACAAATCTTTGTACTCACCATGGTACAATATACAATCATTCACACAAGCATGTATCTTCTGTACTTCAGGTTCCAATGGGCAAACAATTTTCTTCGCTTCATTCATGCTTCTGGGGAGCACATTATCTTCTGGAAGAATTTCTTTGAAAAGACCTAACATCTCTCTGAAGCCCTTGTTTGATAGACCGTTTGCTGCTTTAAATCTGAGAAGTGCCAGGGTGGCACTCAACCTAGAATATTTCTTTTTGCAACATGGATACAATTCTTTCTTGGAGTCTGCATCAATGGTTGGCAGATCCTTGTACCCAATCATATCCTTTTTTGGGCCCTCGAAATCTGCAATCATAGCAGCAAAATCTAGCATATCAAGATCATCGTCAAGAACGTCCACGTCTTGGTTTTTCAGTGGGCGTTTCGGCTTTCCGGTGTTCCATTGGTAGCTTGACGCCTCTTCCCCGATGTTAGATTTGACATCCATGTGACACTGATCGGGGTTTGACATCTCATAGCCCTGGGTATCTTCATCCATGACCTCCTCTTCACCGTGTCTGGTCCAACGTGTATATCCATCCATGAATCCCTGAGAGACTAATTGCCACTGGACATCTGCAACTTCATGTGACTCTGTATTGGCACAATCAGTACATGGACACATGATGTAATCCGCATCACCAATTCTCCTCTTTGTATTTCCAGCCAAATTCATGAACTCTATCACGCCATTGATAAAATCTGTGGTTTTCTGATTCTTCATCCATTGAGATCATTCCATCTGCACCACACGAATGGTAATTAAAAACAAAACAACAACATTAATACACGGATTAACTGCTACCCGATGATGCGTGCATAAATCACAAGGCTTTATTTTCATAATTACTGGGGGCACTCCATCTTGTTATCCAGACGAGCAATGACAAAAATTAATGGCCAGTCAATTTACACGCAGAGTACTAGTACAACACTACCCTTAGGAATTGGATACCTTAATTAAGCCACTCAAAAAAAATACCTTAATAAAGTAGTTGCGTGGCGACCTCCACCTAGCATACAGAGAAGCGCGATGCGGCGGCACGCCCAGATAGCAGGGTCGAGGAGCAAAGCTTAGTGCGGCTTCCACCTGAAGTTCGACCTCCACTATCCCGCCATCGACCACGATGGCTGTGCTCGAATCACGCCGCCGCCTTCCTCGACGGCTGAGCTCCTCCTATCTCCCGTCGCAGACCGAGGATTGACCTCCTATGACGCTGTCAGCGCCAACCGACTGAGGATTAACCTCTTCTCCGGTAACCCTTGCTTAGGCCACCGCCGCCATCTCTATATGCGTACCGGCTATTTTTTTACGGATATCCGTTGTCGGTGTACAAAAGTAGGGACACCACTTTTGACCCATCTACTTGTGCACGGGCAGTCAGAGCCTCCCGCCACAGCCACGCATGACGGGGTAGGAAAGGGAAGCCGGAGAGAAGCCAAGGCCACAAGGCAAACGGAGCAACGACAAGGACCAAGGCCACGAAGATCAGATGGACGAAGCAGGTTTTCCTGGCAAGGACCCTTGCCGGGGCAGCCTCAACGGCCCCGACAAGACCCTTGCCGGGGCTGCTCGCCTGCGCCAACCGAGCGAGCCACCCCTGAGCCCACCAACGCTAAACAGATGCATTGGGACAAGGCTCGGGACGCACCTCCGTGGTTCCATGCAGATCTTTGTGAAGACATGGAATGCTCAAGATCAAAGGAGGATAGGAAGGCAACCATCCTCACTGAAGAAACCCGCAAGACCCCCAGCAAGATCCTTGCCGCGGAGGCCAGCGCGCCACGGCAAGACCCTTGCCGGGCCACCCGGCAAGACCCTTGCCGGGATACCCGACAAGGCCCTCGCCAAGCACGCCGGCAGGGCCGCCGCCAGGCCCACGCCAGCTAAGTCCTCACCGCCATTTGCATACAGCTGCCGATCCAACCAGCTGGGCAGGCACCCGCGTGGCACCATGCAATCCTTCGTGGAGGCTCCACCACCGCGCCACCTCAGCTGCCTGTCTGCCTACATGGTACCGCATGCCTCACTAGCCAGGGCACCTGTCGAAGCGAGGAGGTGCGGCGACGGACGGGACGGGCCTCGCCCCTGTCCCCGTTAAAGCAAGGGGACACCTAAGCCTCGCATTTAATGCATCCTGTAATACTAGCGATAAACTCACAATGCTGTAGCACTTTCACCTCCTGTGTGCCAGTGTGGCAGCCCCTTTCACCTATAAAAGGAGGCCCATGGCACATAGAGAAGGGATTCGGCTCTTTGAAATCTCACAACACCTAGAGCTAGTTCAGGAGCTCAAGAACACTAATACATCCACCAAAGCAGGATCGTAGGGTTTTACGAATCTTTGCGGCCTGAACCTGGGTAAATCCCTCTGTGTTGTTTGCTAGTCCTGCTCTCCTCACGATCCCCGCGCCCCGCAATCGTAGAAGGGATTCCAGTGATCCCATAGGTGTCGTTTCCCACCGACATCTTTGGCGCGCCAGGTAGGGGGCGCCCAATCATGAGAATCTGGTCTAGCAGTTGACCTAGCTGTGCTTCATCGCCATGGCTCCAAAGAAGAAGACGACCACGGCGATTGGTTCGTTCGGGACCAGGTTGGTATCGACGCAGACCGGCAGCGGGCTAGTCGCAGAGAGAACCCGTGGCGCGGCCCGCGAACATCTACATCACCCCGCTGGTCCTGGCCTGGCAAGTGGCGCCGTTCGCATGCCAGGCGATGAGCCACCAGTCGCGGGCTCCGGAGGTGGAGTCGGGCCTCCCGCAGGCGGCGCGGGGCCCTCCAGGGGTGCCGCCGTCCCGCCAGGCGGCGGCACGGCGACCTCCAAAACACCAACACCAGCGCCCATGGCGCGCTCCTCTCAGGTTGTGCGCGACGAGTAGCGTCACCCTGTCGGTGACCCTGCGCGCCGCCCTGGGAAGAGTCCCATACGTCCATCACGTGAAGAAGAGGGCCAGCGTGCGTGTCGAGGTGCTGACGGAGGTGGCAAATGGCTGCGGAGCCGTGACGCGGCTCCTTCTAACGTGGTTAGGAGTCGAGGCGCATCGCGGTCAACCCAGCTTTTGCCGCCGCCCACGTCAGCGGAAGCCCTAGCACGCGCGCAGCTGCTCCTTGAAGGAAGCTTGACGAATGGAGGGCCACCATCCGGAGCCTCGTTGGCATCGCCAACAACGATGAGTTGCGGCCGACGGGACCTGTAGGCCGTCGCTCCGCCGGGCCACCGCATGCCAGTGGAGAACGTGCTGGAGGCGATGCAGCCACGGTGCACTCCCCTCCTCCATCCAGACTACCTCGGGCGTCGGTTCATCGCGACAACGCTCGTGATGATATCTCCATCGTGTCATCCGACCCGCGAACCAACCGCGATCAGCGCCAAGTCCTTCGGGAGCGGGCTCATGAGGACGCTCGAACTACGACCGAGCACCAACGTGACGCGCGCCACCAGTCGGACAGGCGGGCAGGGCCCGCTATGGACCACCCAGCGCTGGGAGGCTACGCTGGCCTACCTTACGAGGTGGGTTGTCCGGCCGTCACCCGTGAGCTGCGGCAGTTCCAGTGGCCCTCCCACCGCACGTTTAAACCCGACGTTGGCGAGAATTACAATGGAAAGACCCACCCGTCAGAGTTCCTCAGCGTCTACACCATTGCAATGCAAGCTGCTGGGGCCCACGACGATAAGGTGCTCGCCAACTACTTCCCATTGGCACTCAAGCCTAATGTTATGTCGTGGTTAATGTACTTGCCGGTGGATTCCATCTCTTCTTGGGCAGATCTGTGCCATGAGTTTGTTGGCGCCTTTACCGGAGGTCACCAAGCTCATGGACAGGCGACTGATTTACACATCATCCCCAGAAGGAAGGAGAAAACCTGTGCAAGTACATCCAGAGGTTCAGCCGAGTGCAGTACAACATCCCCGACGTTCATCCTGCCGCCGTGATCAGTGCGTTCCATCAGAATGTGCACAATCGCAAGATGCGAGAAGAGCTCGCGATGAACAAGGTTAAGGATGTGGCCGAGCTCTATGTTCTGGCCAATCGATGCGCTTGTGCTGAGGAGGGAAGGAAGTACCCCGGTGAAGATGCCGGCACAGAAACCGACTCCACAGATGACACCGCCACCCCTGCAAAGAAGGGTTGGCGCCGTAACAGGAAGCCAGGAGCAGGACCGTGCTTGCCGTCGAGGGATCCGACGATACTGGTGCCCCCAAGAAACCCAAGGCAAGTGACCCCGGCAAGGAGATTGCCGGGTGTGCCGCTTGCCGGGCCTTGGCGGCTGCCGATAAGCCAGGAGGCTCCGACAAGCAGTATTGCAAGATCCACCGCACCAAGGGCCATGATCTCCCAAACTGCCGGCAGGTAGAGCTGCTCACCGAGAAGCAGAAAGCCGAGTACGAGCGGCGGGACAAGGAGAAAGGCCCAGATGGTGCCGAGGGATCCGGCAAGAAACATGGCGGCCAAGGAGGCCGCCGCGGCAAGGATAATCAGCAAGAGAGGCCCGCCCGGGGCCGCGACAAGAAGTAGGAAGACGATGATCATGATGAGGACAACGAGTCCGGTGACCACAAGTTTCAGAAAGCCACAGAGGCCATGTGCGTCGATGGTGGCGCCTTGCTGCATACATCCCACCGCCAACTCAAGAAGTGGGCGCGTGAGATCACAGCGGTGGAGCCATCGTTTGACGCATGGAAGCTGCTGAAATGGTCCAGCACGCCCATCATCTTCGACACCGAGGACCACCCTGACCGCATCACTCCGGTCGGGTGCTTGCCGTTGTTGGTTTCACCAACAATCCGCAACCTCAGGGTCACAAAGATGTTGGTTGATGGCGGGGCCGGCCTGAACTTGATCTTGCCTGTTGTGGTCAGAAGGCTGCAGATCCCTGATGGAGACCTCGAGGAGACGGGTACGTTCCAAGGGGTTAACCCGGGGAGGAGCCAGCCAAAGGGAAAGATCACGCTGCCCGTGACATTCGGAGGCGAGCTGAACCATAGGACGGAGAGGATCGTTCTCGACGTAGCCGAGATCCCTTGCCTTACAATGGGATCCTCGGCCGCCCGGCGCTGGCCAAGTTCATGGCGGCTTCACACTACGCCTACAACATGCTGAAGATGCCTGGGCCGATGAACATCATCACCGTCCCCTCCGACAAGAAAGATGTGAATCTATGCCGACCAACTCTACCGGGAAGCAGTCGTAGCAGCTGCCGCTAAGGTACCTGCTCCTGCCGACAAGGTCCCGAGCGAGAAGAAGACCGACGAGACCCATTGCACCCACTCCGGCAAGTGCACCTCTTCGTGGTGTTGTGCTTCTGTTGAGAACGTGCCAGAGGGCTTCGCCGGCAAGAGCAAGAAGTCCAGGGCTGCACCACCAGAGACCAAGAAGGTGCCCGTCAAGGAGGATGGCATGGAGGAGCGTTCACCATAAGCTCCACCCTTGATGGCCAATAGGAAGGCAAGCTCGTCACCTTCCTGCGGGCAAATGTTGATGTGTTTTCATGGCGAGCCTCCGACATCCCCGGCGTTCCCAGGGAGGTGATTGAGCACCACCTTGCCTTCTATCCTCATGCGCGGCCCGTCAAGCAGAAGGTCAGGAAGCAGGCTCTGGAGAGGCAGGAGTTCATCACGGAGGAAATCAGAAAGCTAGAGGTGGCAGGCTTGGTGAGAGGAGTACTCCATCCGACGTGGTTGGCCAATCCGGTAGTGGTGCGCAAGGAAAATGGGAAATGGAGGCTGTGTATTGATTACACATACATCAATAAGGCCTGTCCAAAGGATCCTTTCCCATTACCGTGCATTGACCAGATTGTTGACTTCATGGCTGGGTGTGACCTCCTATCGTTCCTTGACGCCTACTCAGGATACGACCAGATCTTCATGACAAAGGAAGACGAGGAAAAGATAGCATTCATCACCGCATGTGGTACGTATTGCTTTTTATGGATGCCTTTCGGGTTGAAGAGTGCTGGCTCGACCTATGCAAGAGCAGTCCAAATTGGTTTTGAACCCCAGCTACATAGAAATATGGAAGCTTATATGGATGACATAGTGGTCAAAACCAAGGACAAAGCGACCCTTGTGCAAGATCTGGGGGAAACGTTTACAAACTTGCGCAAGATCAACCTCAAACTGAACCTTGAGAAGTGTGTCTTCGGTGTCCCATCCGGCAAGCTTCTCGGGTTCTTTGTGTCCCAGCGCGGGATTGAAGCAAACCCAGAGAAGATCAAGGCCATCGAGCAGATTGAGGCGCCCAAGCGGATCAAGGACGTGTGTCGGCTCACTGGTTGCGTTGCCGCCATGAGCCGGTTCATCTCCAAGTCCGCGGAACGCGCCCTTCCTTTTTTCAAGATCTTGAAGAAGGCTGGGCCAGTGGAGTGGACCCCAGAGGCCGAGGCAGTGCTGCAGGATTTGAAGAAATACCTCTCCTCTACCCCAGTGCTGGTCGCGCCCAAACCACAAGAACCATTGCCGCTTTACCTGGCGGCAACAAATCAAGTGGTTAGGGCCGCACTAGTGGCGCAGAGAGAGATCGACGAGAAGGCAGCAGCAACGGCAGAGCCAATAGATGGCAAGCCGAAACCCTCTCCGGTAGGGCTCAATCCTGGCAAGATTGAGTCCCCGGCAGGGGTTGACGCCAGCTCGACAGGACCCACACGACCGGGGGAAGAGGCGCAGAAGAAGAACATGGTGCAACACCCAGTGTACTTCGTCAGCTCCCTCTTGCAGGGGGCTAGGTCGAGGTACTCAGGTGTGCAAAAGCTGCTCTTCGGCCTCCTTATGGCTTCGAGGAAGCTGCGCCATTACTTCCAAGTGCACGAGATCACGGTGGTCACCCGCCTCCCATTGCAACGGATACTGCACAACCCAGATGCGACGGGGAGGATCGTGGAATGGGCCCTGGAGCTGTCGAGTTTCAGTTTGAAGTTTGAAAGTACCTCGACGATCCAGAGCAGAGTCTTAGCGGAGTTTGTTGCGGAATGGACCTCGACGCCCGATGAAGAGGTACAGGAGACCACTCTCCCCGGCAAGGAAACGAGCCGCAACTGGATCATGTACTTTGATGGTGCTTTCTTGCTTCAAGGCGCCGGTGCTGGTGTGCTGCTTGTCGCACCCACCGGAGAGCACCTCAAGTATGTTATCTAGATGCACTTTCCCCGGGAGATGTCGACCAACAACACCGCCGAGTACGAGGGCTTGCTTGCCGGTCTCAGGATCATGGAAGACCTCGGAGTTAAGAAGCTCATCGTCAGGGGTGATCACAGCTCGTCATCAGGCAGATCAACAAAGATTATCAAAGCCCGTTGATGGAAGCTTACGTAGATGAGGTGAGAAAACTGGAGGAGCGCTTTGACGGTATACAAGCGGACCTGTGGAACCAGGTACTTTTGTGCTTCAGTTAACCCAACCATCCGTTGAGCCGTTGACCGGGCAGAGCAAGTGGAGGAAGCTAGGCCACGGTAAGTACTTCCCCACCGAGCTCCCTGGAGCCGCCGACGAAGATGTTGCCGTGGATGCCGATCCTGCCGCAGGGAAACCGACTCCGGCAGGACCTCAGGTCATGGCCGTAGAGGCGGCCGCTCCCACGGCAGAAGAGATGCCTTTGGTCCTTGCCGTCGAGCCACAGGCTCCGGCTTGGGCACAGCACACCGTTCGATTCCTTCAAAAAGGAGAGCTTCCTGAGGATCAGGAAGAGGCAGAAAGAGTAGCCCGCTGGTCTGCTCTGTACCAATTCGTTGATAACGTATTGTATAGAAGGAGACCAAATGGGGTGAAATTAATGTGTATCTCCCGGGAGGAAGGACTAAAGCTGTTGGCAGAGATACATGGAGGCATACGTGGCTCCCACATAGGGTTGAGGGCCCTTGCCGGCAAGGCTTTCCGGCAAGGTTTCTTCTGGCCCACCGCCCTCTAGGATGCGACGACGCTAGTAACCAAGTGTGAAGCGTGCCAGTTCCATTCAAAGAAGCGCCATCAACCAGCTCAAGCCCTTCAAACTATCCCTCTCTCCTGGCCCTTCTCGGTCTGGGGGCTCGACATACTGGGCCCTTTCCCCCGCGCTATCGGGGGCTTTGAGTACTTGTACGTTGCAATCGACAAGTTCACAAAGTGGCCAGAGGTGGAAGCAGTGAGGAAGGTGACGGCGCAATCAGCCATCAAGTTCTTCAAGGGGCTAGTGTGCCGTTTTGGGGTGCCCAACAGGATCATCACCGACAACGGCACAAAGTTCACAAGCCATTCCTTCATGCAATACATTGAAGATCTCTGCAGTAGGGTCTGTTTTGCTTCCGTGGCACACCCACGGAGTAATGGCCAAGCGGAGAGAGCAAATGCTGAAGTCCTGCGAGGCTTAAGGACAAAGACTTTTGACAGGCTGCACAAGAGTGGAAGGCCCTGGATTGATGAGTTGCCGGCGGTTCTTTGGTCGATTAGAACGACGCCAAATCGAGCCACCGGCCAGACACCCTTTGCCCTGGTTTACGGGGCAGAAGTAGTTCTCCCCACAGAACTCATATACGGGTCACCTCGAGTGCTAGCTTATGATGAGCTCGAGCAAGAGCAGTTGCGGCAAGATGACGCGACGCTCCTTGAGGAAGATCATCTCCGGGCAGCTGTGAGAGCAGCACGCTACTAGCAACCTTGCGCCGCTACCATAGTCGCAAGGTTCATGCCCAGAGCTTTGAGGAAGGCAACCTTGTTCTTCGGCACGTTTAGTCGGCCAAGAATTCCAGCAAGTTGACGCCAAAGTGGGAAGGCCCTTATCGGGTAACACGAGTCACCAGGCCCGGCACAGTCCGATTGGAGACCTAAGATGTCGTTCCAGTGAGCAACTCCTGGAACATCGAGCATCTCCGCAAGTTTTACCCATAAGGCGCGGCTGCCGGGCCTCCCGGCAAGCCACCCTTTTGTACAAGCCTTGCCGGCAAGGCATGTAACCCTTTGTGCAAAGCAGGGGCAGACCCTGAGCATAAATAAACGACGCGCTGTCGCCCTAAGTTATAGCGTGCATGCTAGATTGAGTCTCTTCCTTGGTTAGGGTTGATAGTTCTTAGCGGCGGCTAACCCCTAGCTTAGGGGTCGAGTGCACGTCTCTCTGTTCCTCTCTGTCTTCTTTGGTTCGCAGGGCACGTGAGTATTCTTGCCGAGCTGCTTTGGAAGAAAGGGAATGGACCGGCGCTCGGACCCCGGCAAGCCAAAGTTGTCGGGGGCTACAAGAACAAGGGTCCCTTCGCGGCAAGCCAAGGTAGCCAGGGGCTACAGATCCAAATAAGTCCTTTATCCTCCGTCATGCATTTCGTTATGAACTGGGATACATGAAACCGCGTTCTATCTCTAAGCTGGCGTGCTCCCCCTTTTCTGTACCCAAGGATTATCCGCTGGGCCCGAATTCGGTCATAGCTGCGGCAGCAAAGAAGGAGAACGGGGAGCCTAAGCCCACCTCATCCCTGCCTCCGCCGAGAGCGCGAGAAAGGTTTAGCAAGGTGGGGAGACGGCAAGGCCTGTTGCCAGGCGAAAAAGCGTTCATCTTAAAGATAACAAGGATTCACTCTTTGTCGTGGGTTCCTCCCGCAAACGAAAATCCCGGCAAACATCCCTTTTTCATTAAAAAAACATCCCGTACAGGTACAGTTCATACGAAATGAAAAACATGAACAAGGGGATTACAAGTTCTAAAGCTAACAAAGGCGCGAAGACTTACATGACTAAAAAGATGTAAGGCGCCCGTAATCCCTTTCTTGTCCCTCTCCTTAGGAAATGGAACAAGAAAGCAGAAGGGCAAAAGGGGTGCCTAGGCAAGCTAAGAGTGGCAGAAGACACCAAGAGAACATCTCGATGGCCGTCCAAAGGCTGGATGGTGATGGCGGCATCGAAGGAAGAGCTCGAAGATGAGGTGGCAGGACGTCAACACGCGACGAAGGCGTCGGTGCCCGCGTACTCCGACTTGATGGCCTTGCCTCCCGTCCTCTTCCTCTTTCGCGGCCTCCCTACGCCAGCTGCCCAAGGAGACGACCCCGAGAAGTTCAAGGAGCCGGAGACACGGATGATGGGGTCGTCGGTGCCGCTCGGAGCGGCGCCCGACACCTAGTCGGACCCGTCATCCTGCCGCCCGCTACCATCATACTCGCTGCGGTTGTCTTCCTCGCCACTCTCGCTTGAGGAGGAATCTTCATCGTCGGAGGAGCTCTCCACGCAGCACCTCACACGGGTCCCGAAGTGCCCGAAGATATTGACGGAGAGGAGGCCACCCTCCATTAATTTGAAATGGAAGACGAGCCCGTCCGTCAAGCTGTGGAGGCGAGCGAAGGTCTTCCACCCTCAGTGAAAATACATGACGTGAGGGGCGGGAAACTCGACGTCGACCCAGGTGCCACTATTCCCACAACCCCTCATGTGCAGCCGCAGCGCCTGCGGCGGATCTAGATCCGTCTCCTGCACAAATGGGGTCGGAAGGCGAAGGCGACGGCGCGGCGGATGGCGTAGCCTGACGAAGAATTCACTGCGGTTGTCCCTGGCGTGGCCCTCCATCGGAGGAGGGGCTGCTGCAGGGGACGAGGCGGATCTGCCGCCCTGTCCCCCTCTCCCTCGGGCACCATGACGGCCTCGGCCTCGTCCCCTCCCCCTTCCTCTAGTGGCCGGCTCCGCCACTACGAGCTCCTGGGGAGGAGCGATGCGCTGTTTGGCCGAGACCCTTGCCGCCACCGATGACGCATCGCCATGCCCACTCGCCATGACAGAAGAAGAGGGGAAGCAAGAATGGGGAGAGGCAGATGGGGAAGAGTTGAGAGGCACCGTTCCTCCCGCCCCCCCCCCCTCTTCATAAAGGGATGGGGGCGAGGCTCGGCCGCCCACCCTCGGCCAATCCGGCTCGTTGAAGTGACAGCGAGTGGGGCCGTCGACCGCCCTCCCCGCCCCATTGAAGGAGCGAGGGAATCAACCCGCACGCGCGTGACTTCCCACGTCCCGCGCGCCTGCCATTCTGTCACGCCCAAGATGCGACCCTATCCTAAAGGAACTCGAAGGTCCCACCAAGGATAGAAGCGCATCTTGAAGACGCTTTTGCAAGGTGGATATCATTACATCAACATTACATAATAGATAGGGATACATCCAATACATACAATGTCACATGAATACAACAATACAACATACAAGAACAACATTCGACTACGGATGAATCATAAACAGAAAACTCAAACAATATCCACCCTGCTAGCCCAGGCTGCCGACCTGGAACCTATCCCCTAATCGAAGAAGCAGAAGAAGAAACTCAACGCAAGCAAGCATCGCTCTCGCGTCAGGATCATCGTAAACCTGTACCTGCAACTGTTGTTGTAGTAATCTGTGAGCCACGAGGACTCAGCAATCCCATTACCATGGGTATCAAGACTACCAAAGCTTAATGGGAAAGGAAGGGGTAAAGTGGTGAGGTTGCAGCAGCGACTAAGCATGATATGGTGGCTAACCAACACAAATAAGAGCGAGGAGAGAACAAGCGGAACGGTCGTGAAGCTAGCAATGATCAAGAGGTGATCCTGAACACCTACTTACGTCAATCATAACCCAAAGACCGTGTTCACTTCCCGGACTCCGCCGAGAAGAGACCATCACGGCTACACATGCGGTTGATGCGTTTTAATTCGGATCTGGTGTCAAGTTATCTACAACCGGACATTAACAAATTCCCATCTGCCACATAACCGTGGGCACGGCTCTCGAAAGTTTATACCCTGCAGGGGTGTCCCAACTTAGCCCATGACAATCTCTCGCGATCAACGAAGGAATAGACCTTCTCCCTGGAAGACCCAATCAGTCTCGGAATCCCGGTTTACAAGACATTTCGACAATGGTAAAACAATACCAGCACAGCCGCCCGCTGTGCCGACAATCCCGATAGGAGCTGCACATATCTCGTTCTCAGGGCACACCGGATGAGCAAGACAACGGGTTGGCATAGACCCTGGTTTCCCAGGGGGCGCCGGACATCGCTTGGTTTGGACCAACACTTAGACAAGCATTGGCCCGGGGGGGCTAAAATAAAGATGACCCTCAAGAGAGCGACTCCTAAGGGAAAAGTGGGTGGTGGTGAGGCAAATGGTAAAACCAAAGTTGGGCCTTGCTGGACAAGTTTTATTCAAAGCGAACTATCAGGGGTGTCCCATAAATCACCCGACCGCGTTAGGAACGCAAAATCCGGGAACATAACACCGGTATGACGGAAACTAGGGCGGCAAGAGTGGAACAAAACACCAGGCATAAGGCCGAGCCTTCCACCCTTTACCAAATATATAGATGCATTAATAATATAAGAGATATTGTGATATCCCAACCAAAAACCCTGTCCACCATGGAGAAATCTTCAACTTCACCTGCAACTAGCAACGCTATAAGAGGGGTGGAGCAAAAGCGGTAACATAGCCAAACAACAGTTTGCATAGGAAAGGTGTCAAAGGTTAGAGGTTCATGGCAATTTGGGGAGGCTTGATGAGCAAAAGATAGGTAACGCAGCATAGCGAAAGAACAAAGCAACTAGAATAGCAAAGATAGTAGTGAGATCCAGGGTAGCGGTCATCTTGCCTGAAATCCCGCAAGGAAGAAGAACGAGTCCATGAAGAAGATGAAGCCATGAAGACGAACCACACGTAGACGAACGAATCCTCACGATCGCAATGAAACGGGAACTATCGAGAAGAAGCACACAACATAGTAAACACACCACACATAAACAAGACATGATGCACAACAAGCATGATGCATGAGAAAACTAGATGAGGCTACTCATGGCAAGAGATGATGCAAACAAGAACAACACATCAAGGCAAGTTTAAATGAGTCTGGAAACAACATATAACAATTCCGGTAAGTCCTCATATGCATATTTCGAAATTGGTCCAGACCTGAATAAACATTAAGTTCAAGTAGTTAAACAGCAAGTTAAGATGCACCAAGATGATCTACATGAAATTCTAGTCAAGTTACATATAAAGTTCATTTAATTCGGAGCTACGGCCTAGAAGATATGAGCAAAACAAGTTAAACATGGCATTGATGCAAAATGCATACAAACATCAAGCAAACACACCAAAACAAGGATGCAACATGATAATATGAAGCTACATGCAAAATCAAGCAAGTTTCATATAAAGCACACTCAAAACGGAGCAACGGTTCAACACATACACTCTATACAAGGCATAACAACAATCTGTCCATAACAACAACTAGGCATCTTGCAAGCATCAAATCAACATGCTACAGCACCCCAACATAAGAACAAAAGGCATGAGCATGATGTACAGGTAAAGCATAACAAAACATGAACACTGAGCTATCTCCATAAACAACTAGAACATGCTCAAAATGACATGGAAAGATTGCAAATAATAACAGATTCAGACTTATCAGGAAATAACATCAGGTTGCAATGTTTAGAGCTATCAAACAACATGTTACAGGAACATATCATGGAAAACAAAGGAATGGCATGATACAACTAAATGCATAGAACAACAGTCCCTTACTGACCATGAGCCAAAAAGGCATAGAAAATATGATGGCACCCATGTAAACATGGCAAGTTATATTACAGATTCATACATGGCAGGAACAATAATAAGTAGGCATGTTGGTGAGCTTGAACCACTCACCACAGAGCAATACATGGCATGGAAAGGCAACCAACAGTAAGAAGGCATGTTTATGAAGCTAAGCATGGCAAGACCAAGGTCATAGGATACATGGATCACTAGGAAACAATCATGGAAACATTGAACTTGATGTTAACAGGCTGACAGCAACATTATCAAGCAACTTTGGAGCAAGATTACAACAAGCTACAGCAACCTATAAATGCAACCAGAGGCATGGATGGATATAGCATGACATGTAGATCAAAACATGTTTATAGGACATCTCCACATTATGCATAGAATGATTAATAGCAACATGTTAACATAGCAACAAGATATAACAGAATCTGTCAGGAAAACAGCAACATCAAGTACCCTCCTTAACAAGCTTGATGCACTCAGCACACAACTCACAAAAATACATGGGTAGCACCACCTGAAATATGGCATGGCATAGATCAACATACATGTAGACATCAACCTCATAGGATGCACACATTAATCATGGCAAAAATGACAAATGAGCAAGTTATAACAGTTTCAGCAGATTAACATCAAAATGCACTCTTCCGACAGCATTTCGTGCATCAAGCTAAGCTCAAATGAAAATTATGCAATGGAATGAAATGAAGTACTCGTCGAGGCGAACAATTTGACATATTACACGCACGAATCGGAACTACGGATGCAGAGATACAGCAGGTCAAACATGGCATGATAATACTGAAATCTGGGGACTTAGTGGATTCGGGGTCAACCTCTTGCACGGATTACGAGGTTCATCGGGGTTCTCGCCGGAGTTGGAGCCAGAGGGTAGGAAGACGGCCGGAGATCGGGGACGAAGGGGCCGGGGCGGCCGGATCTGGCCGGATCCGGAGCCGGCGGCGTCGGGCGGAGGCGGGGCCGGGCGGGCGGAGCGCGGCGGAGGGCGGCGACCGAATGAGGCGGCGGCGGTCGCGAGCCGTGGGCGGCGTGGGAGTGCGCCCCGGCGGGATGGCGGCGAGGCCGGGCGCGGCCCTGGCCGGCGGCGGAGGCAGGCGCCGGTCGGGGCGGCGGCGCCTCGGGCGCGGAGGCGGCGGCGGGCGGGCCGCGCGGGCCCAGCTCGGGCCCTGCGGGCCGGCGGCGGTGGGAGGCGGCGGTGCGCCACGTGGCGGACGCCGGTTGGCGGAGGGCGGCGGAGCAGACGCGTCCGGGGGAGATCGGACATGTCCGGCTGCGGAGAGGACCTAGGTTAGGGTTTGGACAGGGATTGATCCGCGAATTTCGGGGGGAGGGGCTTATTTATAGGTAGAGGGAGCTAGGAGAGTCCAAATGAGGAGCGGTTTTCGCCCACACGATCGTGATCGAACGGCCGAGAGCATGGAGGGGAGTTAGATGGGTTTTGGGCTACTTTGGAAGGGGTGTTGGGCTGCAACAAAAGAGGCCTTTACGGTTACCTGGTTAACCGTTGGAGTATCAAACGAACTCCAAATGGCACGAAACTTGACAGGCGGTCTACCGGTGCTATACCAAGGCCGCTTGGCAAACCTCGGGCCATTCCGAGAAAGTTTAATACCCGCTCACAATGAGAGACGAAAGGGGAACGCCGGAGGACATAGGAGTGCCGGATTGCAAAACGGACAACGGGGGAAATGCTCGGATGCATGAGACGAACACGTATGCTAATGCGATGCACATGATGACATGATATGAAATGCAGATGATGACATGGCAAAGTGCAACACGTAAGCACATGACATGGCAACGACGGCGAATAACTGGCAGACACCTGGCGCATCGAATCCGGGGCGTTACAACACTCCTCCACTAACAAGAGATCTCGTCCCGAGATCTTAGGACCGAGACGGAAGGGAAAAGGGATGAGGTGAAGCAAGAACTGAAGAGAAGAAGCAAAGAATCGATAGCACTCGAGAATAAGAGAGGAAGGACGAGAATGACGAGAATCGAAAGCTCACGGAATCAGATAGACTATGAAACCACTCGTTCTAACCAGAGTGGTTAGAATGAGAAAAGAAACGAATAAGAGTGAAAGAATTTAGGCATCACTTCGGCTAAACATGGAGGAATAGAACACGAATTAGAGAGGATGGAATGATACTTGATGAACTCTTGAAGAATGAATTAAATCATGAAGAACCACCATGAAGAACTCCGTTAACAAAAGGATGGTGAGATAGATTGAAGGATGAAAGAATAAGATTAAATCTTACGATGATTTAGATGGAGGTTCCGACGAGATGGCCGAGGAAATTTGAACTCCGGAAAAAGAAAGATAGATCACTTGGAATGAAGAATTTATTCATCAAGAACAAACTCCGAAGAAAGGGATTAATCACCTGGATGAAATAAGAATAAGATTTATTGTATGCTTATCCTTCATCAAATTAAATTGATGACAAGCAATGGATTTTGCATACTACTTATTCTTCTTGAAAAGGATTAAGAAATGACATATCGCAAACTTGAGAAAATCTTCATGAATCACTGGTAGGATTGGAAAGAATGAATGAATTAAAATGATAATCCTGGAAAAGAATCTTGAACGAACCACCGTAAGAATTCGGAAATGACTGACGAAAGAGAATGAATCACCGGGAAGAATTAAAAGAACAAATATGATAGAGGGGATTTACATGCAAAAGAACAAAGAGATCATGAGCTGATTAAAGAACACTTGAACGGAACACCGGGGTAAGTAGAGAACGATAACTGGAATGATGGCCTCCGGTAAAAAGAAACGGAAAAACAACTCCTGACATACTCCGGATGGGTAAGAAGAGGAAATAACTGACAAATGGAATAATTCGAGAGAATGATATGAAGCTAGAACCACGAATCTTTGAGAGAACGGACAAGATTTAGAGGAAAAACTCTTCTTCTATCTTGAAATGACGACGAGGAACGTCACGAAAATTCCTGAGATACTCCGGAAGAGTGAAAAGTGAAGGGGTTGATCCAACAATGAAAAGAATTTGAAATCGATCTTGGAGAAGGCATGTGACTGATGAAATTCATTCTTACGTCACACTTGAAAAGAATTATGAATGACTCCGGGGAAATTAGAAGGGTCAGGTAAGATCCTGGGAAAAGACCTGTGGGTTAGGGCCCACTGAAGAGATAACACCGTTGGGAAGGGATGTTGAACAGATAGATGATGCACCGGAGCAATTGAAATATTCGAATGAGGTGACAACCTCGAATTAATTCGAACACAGATGAATCTCTTAAGATTTCTTGAGCACTCCAGAAGAATAAACTGGCGAGAGGCGAACGAGCAAGGGGAAAACACTTGAGCCAAGGAAAAAGAATATGGTCAACCTGAATAACTTAAATTGAATCCACCGGAAAAGGAAAAGAGATGAAGAATGACGAATGAGACGAGAATTCACCGGTTGAAATAATAGAGGGAAGACTGAAGAGGCTCCGTACAAATGAAATAGATGGTCGAAAGAGACTCAAGCTCCGGGAAGAAAAAGGGTGGGAGGGCGGGAAAAACAAATACAACTTGGAAGGGGGAACCGATGAATATCTTGAAGAGAAAATACCGGTTGAAATCATTGAGGAAGGAATGCAAAGACTTCGCATGAGTAGGATGGATACTCGATTACGGACTCCGGTTCCGAGGAGAAAAAGGGTGGGCGGGTGGGAAAAGAAAACAACTGAGGAATGAACTTGGCAACAATGAAGAGGCTCGAGTCAACTTGACAAGAAATGCACCGGATAAAAGAGCTGGGGAACAACGATCGGAAAAACCAACTGTGTGATCCTAAAGAAAAAAAATTTGAAGGGGAAGAGGGGTAGTTCAAAACACCTATGTCAAGATTCCTCACCAGAGCGACGAAGGGGCTGAGGAGTAAAAAGAATTCCTACTCTCTGATATAACTAGACTCCGAAAATAGTTTTCTTCTAGACTCAACAACGGCCAAACTACACGATCAATCAAGGGGGGCTCCTAGGGTCGGTCGAGGCTCTGATACCAACTTGTCATGCCCAAGATGCGACCCTATCCTAAAGGAACTCGAAGGTCCCACCAAGGATAGAAGCGCATCTTGAAGACGCTTTTGCAAGGTGGATATCATTACATCAACATTACATAATAGATAGGGATACATCCAATACATACAATGTCACATGAATACAACAATACAACATACAAGAACAACATCTGACTACGGATGAATCATAAACAGAAAACTCAAACAATATCCACCCTGCTAGCCCAGGCTGCCGACCTGGAACCTATCCCCTGATCGAAGAAGCAGAAGAAGAAACTCAATGCAAGCAAGCATCGCTCTCGCGTCAGGATCATCGTAAACCTGTACCTGCAACTGTTGTTGTAGTAATCTGTGAGCCACGAGGACTCAGCAATCCCATTACCATGGGTATCAAGACTAGCAAAGCTTAATGGGAAAGGAAGGGGTAAAGTGGTGAGGTTGCAGCAGCGACTAAGCATGATATGGTTGCTAACCAACGCAAATAAGAGCGAGGAGAGAACAAGCGGAACGGTCGTGAAGCTAGCAATGATCAAGAGGTGATCCTGAACACCTACTTACGTCAATCATAACCCAAAGACCGTGTTCACTTCCCGGACGCCGCCGAGAAGAGACCATCACGACTACACACGTGGTTGATGCGTTTTAATTCGGATCTGGTGTCAAGTTATCTACAACCGGACATTAACAAATTCCCATCTGCCACATAATCGCGGGCACGGCTCTCGAAAGTTTATACCCTGCAGGGGTGTCCCAACTTAGCCCATGACAAGCTCTCGCGATCAACGAAGGAATAGACCTTCTCCCAGGAAGACCCGATCAGTCTTGGAATCCCGGTTTACAAGACATTTCGACAATGGTAAAACAAGACCAGCAACGCCGCCCGCTGTGCCGACAATCCCGATAGGAGCTGCCCATATCTCGTTCTCAGGGCACACCGGATGAGCAAGACGATGGGTTGGCATAGACCCAAGTTGCCCAGGGGGCGCCGGACATCGCTCGGTTTGGACCAACACTTAGACAAGCATTGGCCCGGGGGGGCTAAAATAAAGATGACCCTCGAGAGAGCGACTCCCAAGGGAAAAGTAGGTGGTGGTGAGGCAAATGGTAAAACCAAGGTTGGGCCTTGCTGGACAAGTTTTATTCAAAGCGAACTGTCAGGGGGGTCCCATAAATCACCCGACCGTGTTAGGAACGCAAAATCCGGGAACATAACACCGGTATGACGGAAACTAGGGTGGCAAGAGTGGAACAAAACACTAGGCATAAGGCCGAGCCTTCCACCCTTTACCATATCTTCAACTTCACCTGCAACTTGCAACGCTATAAGAGGGGCTGAGCAAAAGCGGTAACATAGCCAAACAACAGTTTGCATAGGAAAGGTGTCAAAGGTTAAAGGTTCATGGCAATTTGGGGAGGCTTGATGAGCAAAAGATAGGTAACGCAGCATAGCGAAAGAACGAAGCAACTAGCATAGCAATGATAGTAGTGAGATCCAGGGTAGCGCTCATCTTGCCTGAAATCCCGCAAGGAAGAAGAACGAGTCCATGAAGAAGATGAAGCCACGAAGACGAACCACACGTAGACGAACGAATTCTCACGATCGCAACGAAACGGGAACTATCGAGAAGAAGCACACAACATAGTAAACACACCACACATAAACAAGACATGATGCACAACAAGCATGATGCATGAGAAAACTAGATGAGGCTACTAATGGCAAAAGATGATGCAAACAAGAACAACACATCAAGGCAAGTTTAAATGAGTCCAGAAACAACATATAACAATTCCGGTAAGTCCTCATATGCATATTTCGAAATTGGTCCAGAACTGAATAAACATTAAGTTCAAGTAGTTAAACAGCAAGTTAAGATGCACCAAGATGATCTACACGAAATTCTAGTCAAGTTACATATAAAGTTCATTTAATTCGGAGCTACGGCCTAGAAGATATGAGCAAAACAAGTTAAACATGGCATTGATGCAAAATGCATACAAACATCAAGAAAACACACCAAAACAAGGATGCAACATGATAATATGAAGCTACATGCAAAATCAAGCAAGTTTCATATAAAGCACACTCAAAACGGAGCAACGGTTCAACACATACACTCTATACAAGGCATAACAACAATCTGTCCATAACAGCAACTAGGCATCTTGCAAGCATCAAATCAACATGCTACAGCACCCCAACATAAGAACAAAAGGCATGAGCATGATGTACAGGTAAAGCATAACAAAACATGAACACTGAGCTATCTCCATAAACAACTAGAACATGATCAAAAAGACATGGAAATATTGCAAATAATAACACTTTCAGACTTATCAGGAAATAACATCAGGTTGCAATGTTTAGAGCTATCAAACAACATGTTACAGGAACATATCATGGAAAACAAAGGCATGGCATGATACTACTAAATGCATAGAACAACAGTCCCTTACTGACCATGAGCCAAAAAGGCATAGAAAATATGATGGCACCCATGTAAATATGGCAAGTTATATTACAGATTCATACATGGCAGGAACAATAATAAGTAGGCATGTTGGTGAGCTTGAACCACTCACCACAGAGCAATACATGGCATGGAAAGGCAACCAACAGTAAGAAGGCATGTTTATGAAGCTAAGCATGGCAAGAGCAAGGTCATAGGATACATGGATCACTAGGAAACAATCATGAAAACATTGAACTTGATGTTAACAGGCTGACAGCAACATTATCAAGCAAATTTGGAGCAAGATTACAACAAGCTACAGCAACCTGTAAATGCAACCAGGGGCATGGATGGATAGAGCATGACATGTAGATCAAAACATGTTTATAGGACATCTCCAGATTATGCATAGAATGATTAGTAGCAACATGTTAACATAACAACAAGATATAACAGAATCTGTCAGGAAAACAGCAACAGCAAGTACCCTCCTTAACAAGCTTGATGCACTCAGCACACAACTCACAAAAATACATGGGTAGCACCACTGGAAAGATGGCATGGCATAGATCAACATACATGTAGACATCAACCTCATAGGATGCACACCTTAATCATGGCAAAAATGACAAATGAGCAAGTTATAACAGTTTCAGCAGATTAACATCAACATGCACTCTTCCAACAGCATTTCGGGTATCAAGATAAGCTCAAATGAAAATGATGCAATGGAATGAAATGAAGTACTCATCGAGACGAACAATTTGAAATATTACACGCACGAATCGGAACTTCGGATGCAGAGATACAGCAGGTCAAACATGGCATGATAATACTGAAATCTGGGGACTTAGTGGATTCGGGGTCAACCTCTTGCATGGATTACGAGGTTCATCGGGGTTCTCGCCGGAGTTGGAGCCGGAGGGGAGGAAGACGGCCGGAGATCGGGGATGGAGGGGCCGGGGCGGCCGATCTGGCCGGATCCGGCGCCGGCGGCGTCGGGCGGAGGCGGGGCCGGGCGGCCGGAGCGCGGCGGAGGCCGGCGACGGCGCGGCGACCGAACGAGGCGGCGGCGGTCGCGAGCCGCGGGCGGCGCGGGGGTGCGCCCCGGCGGGATGGCGACGAGGCCAGGCGCGGCCCTGGCCGGAGGCTGCGGAGGCGGGCGCGGCCCTGGCCGGCGGCGGCGGAGGCGGGCGGCCGAGGTGGCGGCGGAGGCAGGCGCCGGTCAGGGCGGCGGCGCCTCGGGCGCGGAGGCGGCGGCGGGCGGGCCGCGCGGGCCCAGCTCGGGCCCCGCGGGCCGGCGGCGGTGGGAGGCGGCGGCGCGCCACGTGGCGGACGCCGGTTGGCGGAGGGCGGCGGAGCGGACGCGTCCGGGGGAGATCGGACATGTCCGGCTGCGGAGAGGACCTAGGTTAGGGTTTGGACAGGGATTGATCCGCGAATTTCGGGGGGAGGGGCTTATTTATAGGTAGAGGGAGCTAGGAGACTCCAAATGAGGAGCGGTTTTCGCCCACACGATCATGATCGAACGATCGAGAGCATGGAGGGGAGTTAGATGGGTTTTGGGCCACTTTGGAAGGGGTGTTGGGCTGCAACAAAAGAGGCCTTTACGGTTACCCGGTTAACCGTTGGATTGTCAAACGAACTCCAAATGGCACGAAACTTGACAGGCGGTCTACCGGTGCTATACCAAGGCCGCTTGGCAAACCTCGGGCCATTCCGAGAAATTTTAATACCCGCTCACAACGAGAGACGAAAGGGGAACACCAGAGGACATAGCAGTGCCGGATTGCAAAACGGACAACGGGGAAAATGCTCGGATGCATGAGACGAACACATATGCAAATGCGATGCACATGATGACATGGTATGAAATGCAGATGATGACATGGCAAAGTGCAACACGCAAGCACATGACATGGCAACGACGGCGAATAACTGGCAGACACCTGGCGCATCGGATCCGGGGCGTTACACATTCGCTCCGTGTTATGCATGCAGCGAACGTGGCGCAAGGGGCGGGCGCGATGGGACGCGTGGAACGACGGTTCCCAAGAGAAGGCGGTAAATAGGAGGCGTCCCTACGGTCTCGAAGGGACACGCAAGCCGCCTCTTTACTGTCCACCACGAGATGACGCCAGCATGCTTCCGTCACGCGCGCGAACGACCCCCACGTCGCGCGTTCAACGCAGATCGCGGGGAAGCATAGCGGACGGAACAGTAGCCACGGTAAAAATCCGCCCCAACTGCCTGCGCACCGTTCTGGGCCAACAACATGTTGCGCTTATGTGTGGCCTAGGCCCGGGGGCTTCTGTCGGTGTACAAAAGTAGGGGCACCACTTTTGACCCCTCTACTTGTGCACGGGCAGTCAGAGCCTCCCGCCACAGCCACGCATGACGGGGCAGGAAAGGGAAGTCGGAGAGAAGCCAAGGCCACAAGGCAAATGGAGCAACGACAAGGACCAAGGCCACGAAGATCAGATGGACGGAGCAGGCCTGGCAAGGACCCTTGCCGGGGCAGCCTCAGTGGCCCCGGCAAGACCCTTGCCGGGGCAGCTCGCCCGCACCAACCGAGCGAGCCACCTCTGAGCCCACCAACGTTAAACAGATGCATTGGGACAAGGCTCGGGAGGCACCTCCGTGGTGGCATGCAGATCTTTGTGAAGACATAGAATGCTCAAGATCAAAGGAGGATAGGAAGGTAACCATCCTCACCGAAGAAAACCACAAGACCCCCGGCAAGATCCTTGCCGGGGAGGCTAGCGTGCCACGGCAAGACCTTGCCGGGCCACCCGGCAAGACCCTTGCCGGGATACCCGACAAGGCCCTCGCCAAGCGCGCCGGCAGGGCCGCCTCCAGGCCCGCGCCAGCTAAGTCCTCACCATTGTTCGCATACAGCTGCCGATCCAACCAGCTGGGCAGACACCTGTGTGGCAGCATGCAATCCTTCGTGGAGGCTCCACCACCGCGCCACCTCAGCTGGCTGCCTGCCTACATGGCACCGCATGCGTCACTGGCCAAGGTGCATGTCGATGCGAGGAGGAGCGGCGACGGATGGGACGGGCCTCACCCCCTTCCCCGATAAAGCAAAGGGACACCTAAGCCTCGCATTTAATGCATCTTGTCCTGTAATACTAGCGATAAACTCGCAATGCTGTAGCACTTTCCACCTCCTGTGTGCCACTATGGCAGCCCCTCTCGCCTATGAAAGGAGGCCCATGGCACACAGAGAAGGGATTCGGCTCTTTGAAATCTCACAGCACCTAGAGCTAGTTCAGGGGCTCAAGAACACTAATACATCCACTAAAGCAGGATCGTAGGGTTTATGCATCTTTGCGGCCCGAACCTGGGTAAATCCCTCTGTGTCGTTTGCTAGTCCTGCTCTCCTCACGATCCCCGCGCCCCGCAACCGTAGAAGGGATTCCAGTGATCCCATAGGTGTTGTTTCCCACCAACATCCGTAGAACAGCTGTTTACACGGTATCACTGTAACTCAATTATATGTACAGGGCAGTACATCGCATACGGTAATGTAACGGCAACCATGTCTCATCTACGTTGTCTTCTCACATGGTTTGGTGCACAAATAGTCAGTGATATTGTAATACCTAACACAAACGACATGTATAAACAGTGTGACATATACTCCAACATATAGTGCCATAAGTAATTCCCGACTCTTAGCTCATCCCTATAGTTTCCCCATTTCCCCCAAATCCCTACATAGCCTCCAAATTCCTTCGCGTGGAGCTGACATTGGGGGAATGCGGGTGAGTGGTGCTGATGGTTTCAGCGCGGCTGCTCCTGCTCCTATCGCCGCCATGATGGCGGTCGCCGCCGAGCACTTGCCTAAGGTCATCAGAAGGCAGGTGTACTACGGATCTGAATCTTCCTGTCAGGTTCCAATCTATCCCGATCTTTTTGAGCATGTCCAAAGTAGGTCCTTGCTGAATCCGTCCTGAAATGAAGCCCCCCCACTAGGAAAGCGATCTACCGCCAGATCCGGAGAATGACTCCAGACTCCCGCAGCACGAGTTCGACTCCGAGTTTTGCGTCACCGAGAAGTACCTGTCGTGGAATTGTCACGTCAGATGTCCTAGCGAAAGGATTTAGTCGTGGAGCCATCACAACTAGGAAGCTTAAAGGGGTTAATCAGGACAAAGGACACGAGGTTTATACTAGTTCGGCCCCTTACGGTGAAGGTAAAAGCCTACGATCCAGTTTTGAGTGGGATTGCTTATGACTCGATAACTAGGGAGCAGAATTGCTTGACCTAGTTCGCGATCTGATGTTACTTGCCCTGAACCGCCGCCGGGTCGTCCCTTTATATACAGAGGTCGACGCCCCGCGGCTCACAGAGTCCCAGCCGGCTCATAAGCAGTGTCTGGCTCGGTCTCTTAACTATTCTTACCTTACAATACAAGTCACGTACATATGGCGGTTTATCACTACGGGCCTTAAGTCGCCTCTGGGCTTTGGGCCCTTAACTGAACCGCCATCTTCAACCTTGGTCTTGGGCTTCAAGAATACTTGTAGGTATAACCCGGCCCCTCCTGGGCGGGTCATACCTATCAGGGATATACCCTCCGGTGTCACCCGGCCGGAAGTATAACTCGGCCGGACTTGGCGACTCACTAATGACCCGCCCTGGATGGACGACCCAAGGTAAATTTGTCCCTCACAAATTTTTGAAGCTCTCAAATCCGGTTCAAAATCCAGCTCAAGGTAAATTTGTCCCTCACAAATTTTTGAAGCTTTCAAATCCGGCTTAAAGTTTTGGTTCAAAAAGAATTAATCTCTCGCAAAATCCGAGATTTCAGACAAATTAATGGTTACCAAAGAGAACTTGCTGCCATGATGCACGGTTCAAAAATGAGTATCCTGCCTTACGGCTTATCTTATTATGGTCACATGGGGGCTTCCTGCTCATCGGGCATAGCTATCAGTACCCTCTTGATCGACGCAATGCCAAAACTTATATGGTCCTTGGGGGCTTCCTGTTCAAATATAGGTCGTATTCGAACCAAAGAGAACATAGCTATCGATACCCTTTTGATTAGCAAACTGCTGAACCTACTTGGGGGCTTCTTGATCGTATCCGAATCATAGCTCAACCCCTTTGAGAATCGACGTGGATCGTATTCGAATCAGCGTCGCTAAACAACTCTTAAGGTCACTTGGGGTCTTCCTGTTCAAACATGGGTCGTATTCGAACCAAAGAGAACATAGCAGTCGATACCCACTTTGATCGGCATCGCCAACGCCATTGGGGGCTATATGATCGTATTCGAATCTTAGCTTAACCCCTTTGGAACGGTTTACTGATCGTATTCGAATCAGAAGCCTCAAAATTTTTATCTATTTTTACACAATCGCAAGTATTCGAGTTGTCACAAATATCATATGTGCCGGCTCTTACAAAGTTGAGTTATCAACTTCACTGTCCGGGTCACATAAACCGGCGGTATCATTCAAAGGATCATAGGGATCTTGTGATCTACTTGTGTGCAGGATAAGACTATATTTGGGTGGTTACCCGCCCTGGCTTTTGACATTAAGTCGCCAGGGCATATGTTGTTTAAACTCTGCGCAAGATCTACAGAGCTATGGCTTACACAAATGATGAAGTTCAAGCCCATCATCAAAGATTGAAATTGATGTCTCAAAAGGGTTATTAATTCTTGATTTTCTCAAAGGCTATACGCCACCGGGTTACAATGAATGCGCATCGGCCAAGAGCCGCCAGGTATTTAAACTCCGGATTTATTTGTCAACCGATGAGGTATTCAAATCTTTAATAGCCAAAACTGGATGGATTTTCATGATGATATTGAATGATTGAGGTTTTCATACTGGATTATATTGTTCAAATCTTAAATAGCCAACATGGCTGGATTTCTATTGTGATTATCAATAACCAGTGTTATGATTGAGGTTTTCAAAGTCGCCTTAGCGGAACGGCTATTATTTTTATCAATGGGCATGATTTATTTTACAATGGAGGAAATAGTCCCGAGTCGCTGCAGGCTTACGACCCAGCACTTGGGGGCTACATTGTTCAAATCGAAATTACATCAAATATACAAGTCTCATGTCGCTGCAAGCATGCACCATGACACTTGGGGGTTAATGCAAAGTCATTTTTATTAGTCTTATTGAAGACCCGACTCATCACATTATAATGAGCCGGCCCTTGGGGGCTACCAATTGCTCCTGCCAACAATTCAAGGTACACAAATTTTCATCTATTATTGAAGGATCCACTGCTCAGTTGGTAAAGCACAAAGCTCTCAACCTTGTGGACGTGGGTTCACGCCCCATGATGGGGGTTACATTATATGATGTTCTTTGCAAGGAAGTATATATAAAGTACCAGCTCAATATTATCTTACTAAGCAGGCCCTTGGGGGCTAGACGTTGTTGTTCAAATCTACATGATCATATTTATAAAGTCCCTCCTCATTATTGCATAATGACCCGGCCCTTGGAGGCTACACTGGTTGAAGTTTTTATGAGCATAAGGCAATTTCAAGTCCTAGATTGCTGCAAGCATGTCAACCCGGCACTTGGGGGCTACCTATGTGGAATATTCAGTTTATGACTAATGATTGAGATGAACAAACCGGATTTCTTCAAAGGTTGCAACACTTATATTGGAGCAAGTCTTAAGCTATCACTATGTTCTCCTCTTAAGACTTGGGGGCTATAGGTATTATGCATATATAAGGAGGAACATCTTCAAATTATCAGTTTTGAGAAAATCAGGAAGATCAATTGCATGACCCGATGTCAACAACAATTATGACCCGGCATCGTCTGTTATATAACTCGGCAATTTTGGTAATATTAAACCGGCAAGTTTTACATCTTCAAACCGGCTAAATATCAGATGAGTATTTCAAGGCCAATATTTCTTAAGCCGGTGCTTCGGAAGCTGGCTCAAGTGGATTATTCTTCACAATATTTCTCGGTGTGAAACCAATGCCAGCAAATTGAGTATGAAGCTGGCTTATTAACCTGGATTTTCTAGAAGAAGGAAATGACAAAGACTTAAGGATGTTTAGGTGCCGGTTTACAAGAATTCTTAACCCAGAGCACAACCTGTCAAATTTGTTCTTGTGTTTATTTTGCAGCATAAGTTTACCATGGATAAATCCAAGCTAAAGTTTGGGGCTAATGTCGGGGATATACCCTGCGGTGTAACCCGGCCGGAAGTATAACCCGGTCGGACTTGGCGACTCACTAATGACCCGCCCTGGATGGACGACACACTAAGTGACCTGCCCGATCCTGGCGACTTATGGGTGACCTGGCAAGCGGATCAGAGGAGCGACAAGACCCAGAGGCCCAGGAGGCTCAAGGCCCGGAAGGCCGGCTTACGTTATGGTAGGCTGGCTTAAGAGGAAAGGAATGAGGAATATCTTCCTTAGAAGGAATCAAGAACCGGACTTGTATCTGGCTTATAGTAGAAGATAGGCTAGTCCTGATCCTATTTGGACTCCACATGTAACCCGCCCCTCTAACTTATATAAGGAGGGGCAGGGCTCCCCAAAGAGGAGGGGACAAGAAACAATATCTTGGGCTAGACAGAAAGAGGAGAGCCGGCTTACGGCGACTCCCTCATAAGCATAATGAGACCTAGCCTCAAACAGCATGTAGGGCTATTCCGGATGATGTTTCCCGGGGCCCGAAGCTGTCTAAATCCTCTTCTTGTGTGATGATCCGCCTCGCGTTTCTCGATTCCGCCCAACCCCTCTCAAGCTATCACATAGATGCGTTGGCCTCGCGACTAAGTCCTCACACTAAGAACATCTGCCGTGACTAATCCATGACAGTTGGCGCCCACCATGACGCCTGCGCACTGTGGTGTTGAGTTCTTGAAGGGATCTCAAGGATCGAGAAGTTTGCAATTTTCTTGATGGAAAAAGTAGCTCAAAAGGATCTACATCTTCCCGAAAGTTCGTCATGTCAATTCCGATCTAAATTTGGTACCAGGCTCGAGAAGAAAATTCCAATGCGTTATAGGCGCTGCCATGGGTGCTTCTGTTCGATCTAATTTGCTCAGCTGTCCTGAGCCGTTGGTTGATCTACTTTTTCATCAAACTATCTCGCCGACCCATGACAACAATTGCCGCTCGACGTTTCAAGTTATCCATGCCGACAGGTCCCACCATTGGAATGACGCGTTTGAGACCTGCTCGGTGCTCCCTTCAGATGAAAAAGATGACGTACGGCCGAGGCCTACAGGAGTCGGGTAGCATATCAGGTCAGGGCGGCTGACGCAGATTTCCACTCCGTCGCGTCGACGAAGTGATTTGCCAAAACACCATCACGTGAATTAGGGGACTTCGAACTTGCAGATTCACGGATGGATCCATGCCAAAACGCTATGCGCCTGCACCCAATACTCTTCCCGAGACCTTGTTCAGACCGGATTTAAACTCACTTCATGGGGAGCAAAGGAAAAAGCTGCAGTCCAGGAGCAGTGCGCTACTACAAGACAAATCAGTGATGCCAATTCACTATTAATAAACAATTCAACCGTGGAGTACTAGTACTTGCTACCATGACCCCACGTGAAGGATCAATCAAAGGAAAAGTGAGGCATGTATGTACGCACATATTCTTGATGAGACCTCTTAGTAGTACTACTTGGACTTGGGCTCCATGATCGGGCATCTGCGTCGCGACTGCCGGCTTCAGCCCTGCCGTCTCCTCCGCAGCACTTCTGAGCCTGCCTGCGCAAAGCCGCCTCCATCCCGGTCTCTGGCCTGCGCGTCTCCGTCCCGGCCTCCGACTCATGCGCCTCCGTGCCTCGTCGACTGCGCTCTTCCTCCTCGTGGCCGCGCCTGCATGACTCCGAGCGGGGATCACCAAGTTCCGCGCCACGCGCGCCCTCTGTTCCGGATTGCTCTGCACTGAATCGCCTCAACGATCTACTTCTACTGCAAGCCGCATCCTCCATCTCAACCGGTTGCCTCCTGTACGCTCGCCGTCTCCGGCGCGCCGGCCGGTTCTTGCGGCCTCCGTCCTTGCGCCTTGAGCCACTAGTTGTCTCTGCCACCTCCACAAGTCGCCCCCGCGTGACTCGGTCACTCCTGCTGCCAGTGATCCGCCGCGGCCTCGGTTGCCATTCTGGGACCTGCCTCGGATCCGCTTCAGCCGCCGCCGCCGCCACGCGTTGAGCTGCCATGGCTGAGACTAGCCGCGTCATTTCCATCCTTTGCTAGGAGCTGCGCTGAGCCGCCGTGGCCGAGACCCGCTGTGTCATTTCCATCCTCTGCTAGGGGCTGCGTGGAGTCACCCTTGGGCCTTGGTTATTACCTTGCTGTCGTTGCCGGCGCCCTGCACCCTGCCGTCATGGTTGATCCCTGGCCCTGGGCAGGAGCCCCAGTGGGCCAGTACTGATATTAAATTTGCAGCAGATTAATGGCAGTCAAAGCAAGAAGCAAAGTACTGCTAGATCAATCATGTCAAGGTTGGTTTGATTAATTATTGATGGACTACTACCCAATGTGGAGACCTAGTACAATACTACGCAGAGTGGTATTTCACCTGCCTTTTGTTATCAGCGTTTGCGCTCATCCAACAAATTACCAGGTGCTATCCTTTTTATGTATCTTATCAGCACATATCAAATTGTTTGAGAACAATTACTCCGGTCTGTGATATTTTTTCACAGGACTTGTTACAAAGGTGTCACAAAGGGGCATGCACCAATATTATTTTTGCACTAGCGCATTCGTGTCGTGCTGCTGGGCGGATACATGTGCAAGTCGCCTGTGTCTGCCTGTTTACAACGTCTCGACCGACTCTCATGTACGCATCGGCTTACAACGTCACGGCCGGCTAATCTGTCTGTGCCGCCTTAGATGTTGTGGTCGTCTTTACCGTCCGTCTCTCGTGGCCTGGTCTACATCAACACACCGGGCCGCACCTGTCTGCAAGAGCTGCTTATTGAGTATGAGCAAGTCACTACTTGGGAAGCCCGGTTTTTTTCCAACAAATTGGAGGCAAATTATCATATATTATCAACCGCCGTCTGCACTGGATGGTTCAATGGGCAGGCGCACAAGTCGCCGCTACTACAGTTTGGTTAACTTCAAACAACCAATTGGAAGGAACCATTGGCCGAGTTGCTGACACGGCTCATACGGGATCATTTATAACCCGCCGCAGTCACCTCAACCTTCTGTGGATTCACATCGCGCTATCAACGCCAATAATATACACCTTCTGCTATGGTCAAATACAGAGAATCCCAAGCCAACTCCTCGAGTCGTCTTGAGACTCGGGGGCTACAATGGTATGACTCGGCAAAATTAGCCGGTCTCAATAAATTCAAGAACTCCGGGTCCTTGAAGGGAAAAATAACCCGGCCCCGGAGATTACTGCTAGATTGATGAAAATTTAAAGGCCGTCAGAAGATTTCCAGCTCAAAATAAGGAATCTGGTTTAAAATCCAGTTCAAGAGACATCTTTCTCCCACAAAGCACTGGAACTCTCAAATCCGGCCCAAGGTAAATTTGTCCCTCACAAATTTTTGAAGCTCTCAAATCCGGTTCAAAATTCGGCTCAAGGTAAATTTGTCCCTCACAAATTTTTGAAGCTTTCAAATCCGTCTTAAAGTTTTGGTTCAAAAAGAATTAATCTCTCGCAAAATCCGAGATTTCAGACAAATTAATGCTTACCAAAGAGAACTTGCTGCCATGATGCACGGTTCAAAACATGAGTATCCTGCCTTACGGCTTATCTTATTATGGTCACTTGGGGGCTTCCTGCTCATCGGGCATAGCTATCAGTACCCTCTTGATCGACGCAATGCCAAAACTTATATGGTCCTTGGGGGCTTCCTGTTCAAACATAGGTCATATTCGAACCAAAGAGAACATAGCTGTCGATACCCTTTTGATTAGCAAACTGCTGAACCTACTTGGGGGCTTCTTGATCGTATCCGAATCATAGCTCAACCCCTTTGGGAATCGACGTGGATCGTATTCGAATCAGCATCGCTAAACAACTCTATAGGTCACTTGGGGGCATCCTGTTCAAACATGGGTCATATTCGAACCAAACAGAACATAGCTATTGATACCCACTTTGATTGGCATCGCCAACACCACTGGGGGCTATATGATCGTATTCGAATCTTAGCTTAACCCCTTTGGAACGGTTTACTGATCGTATTCGAATCAGAAGCCTCAAAAATTTTATCTATTTTTATACAATCGCAAGTATTTGAGTTGTCACAAATATCATATGTGCCGGCTCTTACAGAGTTGAGTTATCAACTTCACTGTCCGGGTCACATAAACCGGTGGTATCATTCAAAGGATCATAGGGATCTTGTGATCTACTTGTGTGCAGGATAAGACTATATTTGGGTGGTTACCCGCCCTGGCTTTTGACATTAAGTCGCCAGGGCATATGTTGTTTAAACTCTGTGCAGGATCTACAGAGCTATGGCTTACATAAATGATCAAGTTCAAGCCCATCATCAAAGATTGAAATTGATGTCTCAAAAGGGTTATTAATTCTTGATTTTCTCAAAGGCTATACGCCACCGGGTTACAATGAATGCGCATCGGTCAAGAGCCGCCAGGTATTTAAACTCCGGATTTATTTGTCAACCGATGAGGTATTCAAATCTTTAATAGCCAAAACTGGCTAGATTTTCATGATGATATTGAATGATTGAGGTTTTCATACCGGATTATATTGTTCAAATCTTAAATAGCCAACATGGCTGGATTTCTATTTTGATTATCAATAACCAGTGTTATGATTGAGGTTTTCAAAGTCGCCTTAGCGCAATGGCTATTATTTTTATCAATGGGCATGATTTATTTTACAATGGAGGAAATAGTCCCGAGTCGCTGCAGGCTTACGACCCAGCACTTGGGGGCTACATTGTTCAAATCGAAATTACATCAAATATACAAGTCTCATGTCGCTTCAAGCACGCACCATGACACTTGGGGGTTAATGCAAAGTCATTTTTATTAGTCTTATTGAAGACCCGACTCATCACATTATAATGAGCCGGCACTTGGGGGCTACCAATTGCTCCTGCCAACAATTCAAGGTACACAAATTTTCATCTATTATTGAAGGATCCACGGCTCAGTTGGTAAAGCACAAAGCTCTCAACCTTGTGGACGTGGGTTCACGCCCCATGATGGGGGTTACATTATATGATGTTCTTTGCAAGGAAGTATATATAAAGTACCAGCTCAATATTATCTTACTAAGCAGGCCCTTGGGGGCTAGATGTTGCTGTTCAAATCTACATGATCATATTTATAAAGTCCCTCCTCATTATTGCATAATGACCCGACCATTGGAGGCTACACTGGTTGAAGTTTTTATGAGCATAAGGCAATTTCAAGTCCCAGGTTGCTGCAAGCATGTCAACCCGGCACTTGGGGGCTACCTATGTGGAATATTCAGTTTATGACTAATGATTGAGATGAACAAACCGGATTCCTTCAAAGGTTGCAACACTTATATTGGAGCAAGTCTTAAGCTATCACTATGTTCTCCTCTTAAGACTTGGGGGCTATAGGTATTATGCATATATAAGGAGGAACATCTTCAAATTATCAGTTTTGAGAAAATCAGGAAGATCAATTGCATGACCCGATGTCAACAACAATTATGACCCGGCATCGTCTGTTATATAACTCGGCAATTTTGGTAATATTAAACCGGCAAGTTTTACATCTTCAAACCGGCTGAATATCAGATGAGTATTTCAAGGCCAATATTTCTTAAGCCGGTGCTTCGGAAGCTGGCTCAAGTGGATTATTCTTCACAATATTTCTCAGTGTGAAACCAATGCCAGGAAATTGAGTATGAAGCTGGCTTATTAACCTGGATTTTCTAGAAGAAGGAAATGACAAAGACTTAAGGATGTTTAGGTGCCGGTTTACAAGAATTCTTAACCCAGACCACAACCTGTCAAATTTGTTCTTGTGTTTATGTTGCAGCATAAGTTTACCATGGATAAATCCAAGCTAAAGTTGGGGGCTAATGTCAGGGATATACCCCGCGGTGTAACCCGGCCGGAAGTATAACCCGGCCGGACTTGGCGACTCACTAATGACCCACCCTGGATGGACGACACACTAAGTGACCCGGCCGAACCTGGCGACTTATGGGTGACCTGGCAAGCGGATCAGAGGAGCGACAAGACCCAGAGGCCCAGGAGGCTCAAGGCCCGGAAGGCCAGCTTAAGTTATGGTAGGCCGGCTTAAGAGGAAAGGCATGAGGAATATCTTCCTTACAAGGAATCAAGACCCGGACTTGTATCCGGCTTGTAGTAGAAGATAGGCTAGTCCTAATCCTATTTGGACTCCACATGTAACCCGCCCCTCTAACTTATATAAGGAGGGGCAGGGCTTCCCAAAGAGGAGGGGACAAGAAACAATATCTAGGGCTAGACATAAAGAGGAGAGCAGGCTTACGGCGACTCCCTCATAAGCATAATGAGACCTAGCCTCAAACAGCATGTAGGGCTATTCCGGATGATGTTTCCTGGGGCCCGAAGCTGTCTAAATCCTCGTCTTGTGTGATGATCCGCCTCGCATCTCTCGATTCCCCCCAACCCCTCTCAAGCTACCACATAGATGTGTTGGCCTCGCGACTAAGTCCTCACACTAAGGACATCTGCCGTGACAAATCCATGACAATACCTATAGTTATATCCCCAACATTAGGCCCCAGATTGATTTGGACTGGTTCATGTCAATCTTCAACACTTAAGAAAAAATCTTCTGCTCCTTACTTATGAAATTTTCGTAACCCGCCATGACGTCATCCTCTGGATTTGTGGTAACCCGCCATGACGTCACCTGCCATAAATGCATGTTTTATTCAATGTATCCCAATGGATCTTTATCTTGATGACCATCCCAAAAATCGAGGCATCCTTGTAGTTGGATAACTTATGTTTTCGGCCTCCTCATTTTTCGCGCTCTTTAGTGGTCCTTCCTTATAAATAGACCCGACCAGGTCTTTCTTCATTCTTCCCTTTCCTCGCCTTCTTCCTCTCGCCCCCTACTGTCGCTCGAGCTCCGCCGCCGCCGCAGCGCACCTTCGTCTCCGTCGACGGTGGCCGCTGCATCAACCTGAATCCGTCCAGAGAATGGTGGCGCCCCTCCGCAATAGATCTACCGCTGTAAGTTTTCCCCTTTCTGCATCTTAAATCCATGCTAGGGTTAGCGAGTTCCTTTGTACAGTTCGTAGTTCATCTCAGTTCTTCATGTTTCTTTTGTCGTGGCTTCTTTTGATCCAACAGTAGCGTAGATATCATGCGGTAGCTGTTCTGCATCCATTTTAGGCACTAGAAGATCCTATTTCTTTGTAAAGAATCCTCATTAGAACGCATGAACTCCTCTATACCATGTTTTTAGGTCTAGAATTTTTTCTTTTCTAAATAGCCATTTGATCCAAAATAATAGCTGCAGTTTGTGAAACTTGTTTATGCAACACTTAGGAAAAACATCTGTACTTGTTAGATCCATCTAGCCATGGCGACTCTTATCACCGGCTTTAAAGAGCTAATGCTCAATTGATAACCTTGACCACCCATGGCAGTTTAAACAGCTTTAACGGCTTATAGAGCCTATGGCGGCTTAAATAATCTTGACATAATTATCCTTATACCATTAGGCCCCTTCATCCGCCAACTTTAATATGCATCGTAATGTTTTTCTTTTCTCTCCTGCTTAAATTTGAACCGGTACTTTTTACTATGTCTTAGGCTTTCATCACAATGGCACCGAAAGCACCCACTTCCTGCAACTGGGTCAAATCCATTGTCACAGACAACACACTTGACGATTTTGTGAAGACCGGCTATCTGCCAAAGAAGGAAATCATGTCCTATCGTGCTCCTAACCCAGAGGAGGAATTTCCTCAGCCCAAAACGGGAGAGGTTATTGTTTTCACAGATCACATGAACCGGGGTTTCTCTCCACCCAACTCAAAATTCTTCAGAGATGTGTTGCATTTCTTTGACCTTCGCCCACAAGACATCGGACCCAATTCCGTGTCTAACATCTGCAACTTCCAAGTATTTAGTGAAGTATATCTTGGAGAAGAACCCAACATTTTACTCTTGAGAGAGCTATTCTATTTAAACCGCCAGAATGAATGCGCCAATGGCCAGAGCTTGGAACTTGGTGGTGTCTCGATTCAACACCGCAGGGACGTAATCTTTCCTTATGCCAACCCGCCGAGTCATCCCAAAGATTGGAACCAGACATGGTTTTATTGCTAAGACACCTCTCCGGCTGGTGAGAACCCTCTGCCCGGGTTTCGCGCTCTACGTCTTGGGTCCAACCATCAGCTTCCTGACAAGATCACAGCCGCCGAGCGCAAAACACTCGCCCCTACCCTAGCAAAGATCAAAGCTCTTCTAGGGAATGGGTTAACTGACATTGATTTAGTCCGGGTTTGGCTTGCTTGGCGGGTCATTCCATTGAGCCGCCGCCCCGGCTTGATGTGCACCAATAGGGCGAAAAGGATGACCCTCTGCGGCACAGCCCTAATGACTTGCCTGAAGATGTCATCAATGATATGACAAAGTCCCTTTTGAACGAGAGCATGGCAGATTGTGGTAAGGTGGGCTTAGCCCCCTTCTACAAAGCTAACCCGGCTCCAACGGTAAGCCGCCCAACTGAATAAACTACTTTGGTTTTTCAATGTTTTATCAATACTCATACCTCTGCTAACTCTTACAGGCGGGTGAAAAATTCTGGAAGGTCAAATATGACCATGAAGCTGCAAAGAAAGCCAGGAAGGAGAAGAAAGCCGCCAGGAAAGAGGCCGCGAAAAAGAAGGGCAAGAAAGCCACCGCCTCTGACTTGCTTCGGCTAGAAGATTCTTCTGAGTCAGAGGTAGCCCTTGACTCTCTTGACTCCTTTTTTAACCATCTTATTGACACTGATTATCAGCAGGAGGACACGGGAGCAAGCCGTAACAAGGCTGAAGAGGTAACTATCATTTCCTCTGACTCCGAGCCTTTGCCAAGACAGAAAATCCGCAGAGTAACCCAGAAAGTAAGATTTTCACATCCCTTAGCTTATCAAGATACTCAATTTCTTTTGAAGCGACAGATTCATGAGAGCCGGAGGCAGAGCCGGACCAGCAAGGATGCGGAGCTCTCCTCCGGCTTTCCAAACACCCGAAGGAAGCGCCGGAACGAGGTCACCTCTGATTTAAATTTCTTTTATCCTTTGGCGGGTCTCACTCGTCAACCACTCAATTCTTCCGACTCGGATTATCAGGAAACTTCCCCTTCCACTGGCGACTCAATGCAGTCTAATCTACCAGCTTTCAAGACCGCGCTAGGGTAATGACAACCTGCTTATCCTGTATTCATTTCAATTCATTGTAATTGCTCTAACCTTTTAATTTTATGCAGTGGACAAGCCAAGCCCAGCAAAAGGTTCAAGAAGAACAAGACGACTGAAGAAACGGTCGTGACCGAGCCAGTACATGGAACAATCGTGCCTGAATCGTCGACTCATGAACTGCCATCTGAACCAGCTCAAGATATACCAACTCCAATTGCTAAATCGCCTGCTGAGCGAGCCGTTGATGGCTCAGAAAACCCGGAAGTTCCTAGACCGGTCAGGACGGATGATCCTCAAAATACTGATGTCGAGATCACCAGAACCGGCTTTGTTGAGCCGGGAAGGTCAACTGTGCTGGCCAAATGCTCCGCAAAGGAGGAGCTTCTGGAACATCGTCGGGTCAAACTTGATGTCACTGACTATACTCACCTGAGTATTGAAGAGGTCTTTTCCGGCTATATGAGTCAAGTGCACAGCAGCCGTGACATTGAAATTAACATGGTGAAGCAGATGCACCAGAAATTTGAGATACAACCCTTTCTCTGTACTTACTTATCTTTACTATGCCAGCCCCCAAGTCTAGTGCTTATGATGAATACGATGTAGACTTTAGAAACAACTTTAATGACATTAGTAACATATATAGACAAGATATGTAAGAAATCCGGCTTACTCCGTAGTCCCCAAGGGGTGGCTTAACCAGTATGGCTGAACCGGTCCTTCATATGGTTGTATTGAGTAAAACATTTGAAACTTTTAAACAACAATATGCATTAGCCCCCAAGTGCCAAGTACTCTTGCTTGCAAAGTGCTTGGGACTTACTGTCATGAACCACCATGTTAAGTAAAATTCTTCGGTAGACATTAGCTAGTGTTGTTGCTTGCAAAAGGCTTGGGACTTAATATTGCATCATGATTGTCCTAATTTTGACCCGGTATTTGTATAGGCCGCCACGAGTCAACTTGAATCAGAAGTGTCTGATCTAAAGAACCGCCTTGAGGCCCAAGAGGCCGAAACCCAAAGAGCAGACTCCAAGTTTAAATTCAGCGTTTCTGAACAAGAAAAGCTGAAGAAAGAATTTGAAATGGAGAAAAAGGCCTGGGCTGACGAAAAGAGTGTGTTGATTAATCGAGCTGAGAAGGCAGAGGCGGCTCTTGAAGAAGCAACCGGTGAACTATCCGGGTTAAAACGCCATGTCTCTCAGATGGTCTCAGCAATCTTTGGTAAGTCGCCCTGCAAGTGTTAAATTCTTGAACCTTTCAATTGATCATACAAATTGGAATTGACTCACTTAACAATGTTTATGCAGGCCCCAGGAGTTCAAATCTGAACCAAGATATGTTGATCAAGCTAAAGGTGGTTTATACGCTGGTGGAACAACTATACACCGGATCTCAGCGTGCCTTAGCCACAACGGCTTTGTCAAATGAAGTGCCTACCCTCCTGGCGAATGTACTAAAGAAGCTTTCTGTGCTACCCCAACGGTTCCATGAACTAAGGCGGTCAGCTGCGAGAGCTGGAGCGGTGAATGCTTTAAGCCGGGCCAAAGCTTGGCTACCAGAGTTAGACCCGACCAACATTACTATTAGTTATCCAAGCCTGAAGGAGATGGTACTTCCTTTGAACAGGAAGACTTTGCCGCTTGTGTGAAGGAGGTAGGCCCCGTGGCCACCCTGATAGCAGACGAAGTGGATCTCACCAAGTACCAGGCGGGTTATGACACAGAGAACCGGAGAATTCCAACGCCTCACTATAAAGTGACAAGTCTGATCCCCCCATTCCGTAAGCATACCTTCGCCCCTGAAGTTGACCCAGCCGGACTAGTTGATGATGAAGCTGAATTTGAAGCTTTGAACAACATTGACTGGTCATCATCAACCTTCCAGGAAAGGGAACAGGACGAAGAAACGGAGAGGGCTAACCCAGACGCTTCAGGCCAACATGAGAGTTAATCTACCGTGGCGACTCATTCCTGTGGTGTGGTTTTTCGTGCTTAGTACTATTAAGCCGCCATGTTATATTCACCTGTGTTATACTTTTCATCTGTTTTCCTTATGCTTTGACCAAGTCTTCTAACTGTCCTGCACAAAGAAACAGATCACAAGATCCCTCGGCGGCTTAACCGTAAGGCGGGTCATAATGACTTGATATTTTTAAGATAGAAAAAGAATCACAGATAAGCCTGTTGTAACATATAATATTGAAACACAACTATAATCTTATACCTGTGACCTTTTTGAATTTGCACTGCCGGCTTATATGACCCGGACAGTAAGGGTGATAAACCAATCTTCGGAAACCAATATTTCCAACGGTATAATGATTCTCATATATTGGCGACTTATCAGCCAATATCAAGCCGGGTTAAAATTAACCACACTTGTACTTTTTAAACCTCAAAAAAGTCTCAAGTCAAATAAAGGTTGCTTTCAAAGAAAACTTAAACCAAATAGAGTACAGAAAAGTTAAGGCTTCTCATTCGAATACCATCAGTAAACCGTTCCAAAGGGGTTAAGCTAGGATTCGAATACGATCATGTAGCCCCAGTGGCTTTGGCATTGCGCCGATCAAGAGGGTACCGGCAGCTATGTTCTCTTTGGTTCGAATACGACCTATGTTTGAACAGGAAGCCCCCTAATGACCTTGAGAGTTTTTTAATGACTCTGATTTGAATATGATCAAAGTCGGTTCCCAAAAGGGGTTGAGCTATGATTCGAATACGATCAAGAAGCCCCCTAGTGAGTTTGGCAGTGTGCCGATCAAAAGGGTACCGACAACTATGTTCTCTTTGGTTTGAATACGACCTATGTTTGAATAGGAAGCCCCCTAGTAATCATAAGGTTTAACGGCTAGATTTGAATACGATCATAAGCCGGATCAAACGGGTCAAGCTAGATTCGGATACGATTAGCCCCCAAGTGATCATGTGAGATGACAATTATAATAATAATGACATATTACCTTTAAGGATGAAAAAAGGATAGAGGTCCTGCTTTATTATTTATCATAATATATACATCGTCAAAATATGTACATCATGAGAGCCGGTGGCTCAAGTGTAGTAAGGCCAAAGATGAGCGATATTCCACGGCTCCTCCTCCGATTTACGTGAGTCTTTGTGCTCTTGAACATCGATAAGGTAATATGACCCGTTGTTCAAGTTCTTGCTGACCACAAAGGGCCGTTCCCTAGGTGGGGATAACTTGTGTGCGTCAGTTTGATCCTGGATGAGCTAGAGCACCAAATCACCTTCTTGAAAGGTTCTGGACCTAACCCGGCGGCTATGATAGTGGCGCAGGTCCTGTTGGTAAATCGTCGAGCGAGCTGCTGCCAAATCACGCTTTTCATCCAACATGTCAAGTGCATCCTGATGCGCTCGTTCATTGTCCACCTCAACATAAGCCACCACACGGGGCGAGTCATGACGGATGTCACTAGGGAGAACCGCCTCAGCTCCATAAACCATGAAGAAAGGCGTATAACCTGTAGACCTGTTGGGAGTAGTATTGATGCTCCATATCACAGAGGGTAACTCCTCAACCCAACAACCCGGTGTCCGCTTCAAAGGGACCAAAAGCCGGGGCTTGTTGCCTTTCAAGATCTCCTGATTGGCTCTCTCAGCTTGACCATTGGATTGGAGGTGAGCCACTGATGAAACATCAAGCCGAATATGCTCATGTTGACAAAATTCTTCCATGGCGCCTTTAGACAGATTGGTGCCATTGTCAGTTATAGTGTTGTGTGGAAAGCCAAAGCGAAATATCACCTTCTTCATGAACTGAACTGCCGTAGCTGCATCACACTTACTAACTGGCCCTGCCTCAACCCACTTTGTGAATTTATCAACCGCCACCAAAAGGTGGGTCTTTTTATCTTTGGACCTTTTAAAAGGCCCAACCATGTCAAGCCCCTGGACTACAAATGGCCAAGTAATTGGAATCATCCTCAACTCTTGAGCCGGCATGTGAGCACGTCTTGAGAACTTCTGACAACCGTCACATTTACTGACCAGGTCCTCTGAATCAGCATGAGCCATCAGCCAATAAAATCCATGACGGAAAGCCTTGGCCACAAGGGATTTTGACCCGGCATGATGGCCACAATCCCCTTCATGAATCTCACATAAAATTTCCTGGCCTTCTTCAGGAGAGACACAAGGCTGCAATGCCCCAGTGACACTGCGATGATGCAACTCGCCATTGACAATTGTCATTGACTTAGACCGTCGAGTTATCTGCCTGGCCAAGGTTTTATCCTCAAGCAACTCGCCCCGGGTCATGTAGGCCAGATATGGCACTGTCCAATCTGGGATGACGTGAAGAGCCAAGTCTTCCTATGTAGGTAACTTGATAGAAGGGTTATGCAGAATATCCAAGAATGTATTAGGCGGCACCGGCTTACACTGAGAGCCCAGCCGGCTCAAAGCATCAGCCGCCTCGTTCTTTCTGCGGTCAATGTGCTCCAAGTGTGTAACGCCCACGATGCGGCTATATCTCTCACATGTTGAGGCACGACTTAGAGGCATAACCGCATTGTACGTTTTGTCGCAAGAAGGGTCATCTTCTCACAATCCCATGTAATGAACAAGAATGGGATAAAGAGAGTTGGCTTACAATTGCCACTTCACACAATACATAAATAAATTCATACATCATTCAAAATATACTCATAGACCGACTACGGTCGAATCCAAATGAAAAGAAGATAACCCCAAATGCTAGATCCCCGATCGTCCCAACTGGGCTCCACTACTGATCATCCGGAAACAAAACATAGTAACGACCAAGGTCCTCGTCGAACTCCCACTTAAGCTCGGTTGCGTCACTTGCACTGGCATCCTCGGCACCTGCAACTGTTTTGGTAGAATCTATTAGTCACGAGGACTCAGCAATCTCACACCTGCGAGATCAAGACTATTTAAGCTCATGGGTAGGAAAAGGGTAAGGTGGTGGAGCTGCAGCAAGCAATAAGCATATATGGTGGCTAACATACGCAAGTAAGAGCGAGAAGAGAAGAAACGCATTGGTCGAGAAGCTAGAAGTGATCAAGAAGTGATCCTGAAACTACTTACATTCATACATAACCCAAACCGCGTTCACTTCACGGACTCCGCCGAAAAGAGACCATCACGGCTACACACGCGGTTGATGCATTTTAATTAAGTCAAGTGTCAAATTCTCTACAACCGGATATTAACAAATTCCCATCTGCCACATAACCACGGGCATGGCTCTCGAAAGTTTATACCCTGCAGGGGTGTCGCAACTTAGCCCATCACAAGCTCTTGCGGTCAATGAAGGATATTCCTTCTCCCAGGAAGACCCGATCAGTCTCGGAATCCCGGTTACAAGACATTTCGACAATGGTAAAACAAGACCACCAAGACCACCCGACTGTGCCGACAAATCCTGATAGGAGCTGCACATATCTCATTCTCAGGGCACACCGGATAAGCTAAGCGTACAAGTACCAACATAACCCAAGTTGCCAACGGACGGTCCCGCACGGTGCTCTAGTTTAGACCAACACTCAGAGGAGCACTGGCCCGGGGGGGTAAATAAAGATGACCCTCGAGCTCGCAAAAACCCAAGGGAAAAAGGCTTAGGTGGCAAATGGTAAAACCAAGGTTGGGACTTGCTGGAGGAGTTTTATTCAAAGCGAACTGTCAAGGGGTCCCATAAATCACCCAACCGCGTAAGGAACGCAAAATCAAGGAACATAACACCGGTATGACAGAAAGTAGGTCGGCAAGAGTGGAACAAAACACCAGGCATAAGGCCGAGCCTTCCACCCTTTACCAAGTATATAGATGCATTAATTAAATAAGAGATATTGTGATATCCCAACTTCATCTTCACCTGCAACTAGCAACGCTATAAGAGGGGCGGAGCAAAAGCGGTGACATAGCCAAACAACGGTTTGCTAGGAATGGATGGTTAGAGGCTTGACTTGGCAATATGGGAGGCATGATAAACAAGTGGTAGGTAGTGAAACCATAGATAAAGAGTGAACGACTAGCAAAGCAAAGATAGAAGTGATATCGAGGGTATGGTCATCTTGCCTACAAAGTTCTCGGAGTTGTCGAAAGCTTGATCCTTGTTAGCGTACTCAATAGGTTTCTCATTCACGTACTCGTCTCCCGGCTCTAGCCAAGGCAAGAACACAAGCAATGGAACAACAATCAATCACGATGCAATGCACAAGCAACATGATGCAAAACATGGCATGATAAGCAAGATATGATATGAAATGCATAAGCGTGCCCCGGAAGGGAAAGAAAGATCAAGGCATAAACTTGGCAAACCAAGTATGCCGCTGGAAAGATGAGGTGATTTTGGTTGAAATCAATATAAAGATCACCGAAAACGGATGCACGGTTTGCAAATGGCAAGCAAAACAAGAATGACACAATTCTGCGATTAACAGCACGATGCTACTTAGCATGCAACAAGAAACTAAGCTACTGTACTCCAAAATAGCAAGAAAGCATATGGCAGTGATTTACAAGCGATGCTTGACAAAACATGAACACTGAGTTACAGCCAAAACACACTAGAGCAGGTTCAAACAGGCATGGCAAAAGTGCAAAAGATAACAGCATCACAGACGGTGAAAATACTAACATGCCAGAAATAACATCAGGAAGCCATGTTTAGAGCAAGCAAACAACATGCTACAGGAACATATCATAGCAAATCAAGGCATGGCATGAATCCATTGAATGCATAGAACAAAAGTGCCTTACTGATCATGAGCCAAAAAGGCACAGAAGATATGATGGCACCCATGTAAGCATAGCAAGTTTTATTAATAGTTTCAGCCTTAGCAGAAAAACAGAGCATAGCATAAACAAATTTATGATAACAACTTTGCGAGCTCGAATCACTCATCACAAAGCATTGCATGACAAAACAAGCATACTAACAGCAAGATGACATGTTCATGAAGCTAACCTTGGCAAGAGCAAATTCATTGGATGCACGTATCATTAGCAACAACCACGGCAATATGGATTAACATGTTAACATTCTGCCAGGAACATTTTATAGCAAAAGTAGAGCAAGAACAAGACATGCTAGGGCACTCCATAATTGCAAACAGGGACAAGTATGGATATAGCATAACCATATGTTCAAAACATCCTTACTGAAGTATCCCAAAACAAGCATGGATATCACTGTAGCATCAAGTTTACATGGCATGAAAATAATAGCAGAACAAGGACTGAAATCAGCAACATCACAAAGCCTAGTTTGCATGCTTGTGCTAGCCACCAAATTGATCGCACAAATACAAGGCAAGTACCTCTGTAAATATGGCATGTTGTAGATCAAAACACCTGTAGAGCTCTTGCTCATAGGATGCACACACAAAATGCAATGAAAAAGACAAATCACCAAGTTCTGTTAACAGACAGCAGTTAACATCATATAGCACTCTTGCAACGATTATTAAGGCATCAAGATAAACTCAAACAAGCATGGCACAATGGAACAAGATGAAGAGCATCTCATGATGAGCATTTTCGCATATCATATGCACAAATCGGAGCACCGAGCATGAAGTTATGGCAAAACAAACATGGGTACATAATGCAAAAATTACAGGACAGTGAAAAACGAGGTCAACCTTCTAGGGTTTCGGCACGGTTCTGGATGCAGGTGGATCTCGCCAGAGTAGTTCGCCGGAGGGGAAGCAGATGGCGGCCGGAGCTCGGGGACTCGCCGGAGGAGCTCGGGGTCGCCGGATCTTGCGGGCGGCGGGGCTGGGCACGACCTGGTCGGGGTGCGAGGCGCGGTCGGGCGGTGGTGGTCGCCGGCGCGGGGCGGCAAGGCGGCTAGCGGCGGGAGGCGCGGAGGCGAGGGTGAGGCGGCGGCGCGGGGTCGGGCCGAGGCGGCGCTGGCGGGAGGCGGCCGGAGCGGGAGGCGGAGAGGCGCGCGGGAGAAGGAGCGGGCCGAGGGGGCGCGGTTGGGCCGAGCGGGCCCGCGCGGTCGGCGGCGAAGTGGGGCGCGGCTCGGGCGACGTGGTGGCTCCCTAGTGGCTGCGGGCGGCGAGGGGGCGACGTGGCGAAGCCTGATTGGCCGAGCGATGTGGAGGCTGGCGGCGGACATGTCCGTCGACGGGGGAGATGTGTCCGGCGGCGCGGAGGGAAGAAGGTTAGGGTTTGGACTGCGATTTTGAAGGGGAGGTGTTTATATAGGTAGAGGGAGCTAGGAGAGTCCAAATGAGGAGCGATTTTCGCCCACACGATCGTGATCCGACGGCGGAGAGCATGGAGGTGGGTTGGATGAGTTATTGGGCTGTTTTGGAGGGGTGTTGGGCTGCAACACACAAGAGGCCTTTGAGGCTAACCGGTTAACCGTTGGAGCATCAAACGGCCACCAAGTGGAACGAAACTTGACAGGTGGTCTACCGGTGGTGTACCAAGGCCACTTGGCAAACCTTGGTCCATTCCGAGAACGTTCTTCTCCCGCTCATGAAAAGAGACAAGAGGGGTGCGCCGGGTGCATGTGGGAGTGTCGGATTGCGAAACGGACAACGGGGAAAATGCTCGGATGCTTAAGACGAACACGTATGCAAAAGAGATGCACATGATGACATGATATGAAATGCATGACATAAACAAAATGCAAAACGAAAGACCAAACCCCAACCACGGAGGGAATATCATAACACATAGCCGAAAATGGCAAGAGTTGGAGTTACAAATATGGAAAGATACATCCGGGGTGTTACAACACTCCACCACTACGAGAGGATCTCGTCCCGAGATCTAGGACTGAAAGAACTCCGGATATTCGGAACGGAGGTGATCCTCACGCTCCTAGGTGGCTTCTCAGTCGGAATGGTGTGACCACTTCACTTTCAGGAATTTGATTTACTTGTTGCGAGTCTTGCGCTCGGTTTCTTCAAGAATAGCAACGGGGTGCTCATGATAAGACAGCTCTTCTTGGAGGTCAATCTCTTCGAAGTTGATAGTGCGCTCAGGAGTCTTGAAGCACTTACAAAGTTGTGACACGTGAAACACATCGTGCACATTCGCGAAGTTGGACGGAATCTCAAGTTGATAGGCGAGGTCGCCTCTTTTGCCAATGATCTGAAGGGACCCACGTATCTAGGGGCAAGCTTCCCTTTGATACCGAAGTGATGAGTGCCTTTCATTGGAGAGACGCAGAGGTAGACATGGTCTCCGATCTCCAAATCCAAGTCACGGTGCTTGTTATCTTAGTAACTCTTCTGGAGCGATTGCGCGGCTTTGAGATTTTCACGGATGACTTTACACATTTCTTCAGCTGCTGTGATCAAGTCGCTGCCAGAAGTTGGCATTCACCTGTCTCTGACCAATTGACAGGAGTACGGCACTTTCTGCCATATAGAATTTTGAATGGGGCCTTGCCCGAACTCGCTTGGAAGCTGTTGTTGTAGGAGAACTCAGCATATGGAAGACAATCTTCCCACTTCATACCGAAGGAAATGACACAAGCCCTGAGCATATCTTCGAGATTTGATTGACTCGCTCGACTTGGCCACTAGTTTGAGGATGGAAAGCTGTGCTGAAGCGAATGTTGGTGCCCACGGCCTTCTGAAAGGAGTCCCGGAACTTAGAGGTGAAAAATCTTCCGCGGTCTAAAGAGATCAATTGCGGAATACTGTGCAAGGATACAATTCTGGAGGTGTATAGCTCTGCCAACTGAGCTATTGTGATGGATTCTTTGATTGGAAGAAAATGAGCCACTTTAGTAAGCTTGTCAATGACAACGAAAATAGCATCATTCCCATGCTTGGACTTTGGAAATCCAGTAACGAAGTCCATTTCAATATGATCGAACTTCCATTCTGGAATAGCAAGAGGTTGGAGGAGACCAGCTGGTCGTTGGTGTTCTGCTTTCACCCTTCTGCAGACGTCACATTCATTCACGAATTGAGCAATTTCTCGCTTCATTCGAGTCCACCAATATGACTGCTTGAGGTCATGGTACATCTTCGTACTTCCCGGATGAATGGATAGAAGGGAATTGTGTGCTTCGTTCATAATGACTTTCCTTAGATCGCCTTTGGGAACCACAATTCGATCCTCGAAGAATAGAGTATCTTTGTCATCCAAGCGATAGCACTTGTATTTGGAGAGGCCCTTGGCAATACCACGTTTAACCTTCTTCACCATGGTATCCAGGAGTTGTGCCTCACGAATCTGATCTTCCAAAGTAGGAGAGACTAGGAGGTTGGCAAGAAAGCCTTGAGGAACAACTTGGAGATTCAGTTTACGGAAAGCTTCACAAAGGTCCGGTTGGAAGGGCTTGAGAATTAAGCTGTTGCAATAAGCCTTTCTGCTCAGAGCATCTGCAATCACATTCGCCTTGCCAAGAGTATATTCAATACTTGGATTGTACTCTTGAATCATTTCGACCCATCGAGTTTGCCTGAGGTTGAGGTTGGGTTGAGTGAAGATATACTTGAGGCTCTTGTGATAGTTGAATATGTCCACTTTCCTTCCCAACAAGAGATGTCTCCATGTTATTAATGCATGGACAACTGTCCCCAACTCAAGATCGTGAGTGGGGTAGTTCTTTTCATTGGGCTTCAACTGGCGAGAGGTATAGGCCACAACTTTCTTCTCTTGCATTAACACAGCACCGAGACCTTGAAGAGAAGCATCACAGAAAACTTCGAATGGTTTGGATTCATCAGGAGGAGTTAAGACAGGAGCTGAGACAAGCTTCTCTTTGAGGGTGTTGAAAGCAACATCACACTCAGGTGACCAGACATACTTGACATGATTCTGGAGGAGGTTGGAAAGAGGCTTTGCAATCTTAGAGAAATTCTCAATGAATCTTCGGCAATAGCTTGCAAGACCAAGAAAACTACGAAGCTGCTTGACATTCTGAGGAGGTTCCCAATTCACAATTGCAGACACCTTCTCGGGATTAATAGCAATGTCTTTAGCGGAGATGATATGACCAAGGTAAATAACTTCATCAAGCCCGAACTCACATTTGGAAAACTTCGCATAGAATTGATACTCTTTGAGCTTGTCGAGCACCAATCACAAATGTTTGGCATGATCCTCCTTATTCTTGGAGAAGACCAATGTAACGCCCCGGATTCGTTGCGCCAGGTGTCTGCCAGTTATTCGCCGTCGTTGCCATGTCATTTGCTTGCGTGTTGCATTTTATCATGTCATCATGTGCATTTCATTTTGCATACGTGTTCGTCTCATGCATCCGAGCATTTTCCCCGTTGTCCGTTTTGCAATCCGGCACTCCTATGTCCTCCGGCGTCCCCTTTTTGTCTCTCGTTGTGAGCGGGTATTAAACGTTCTCGGAATGGACCGAGGTTTGCCAAGCGGCCTTGGTATAGCACCGGTAGACCGCCTGTCATGTTTCGTGCCATTCGGAGGTCGTTTGATACTCCAACGGTTAACCGAGTAACCGCGAAGCCCTCTTTGTGTTGCAGCCCAACACCCCTTCCAAAGTGGCCCAAAACCCAGCAAACTCCCCTCTATGCTCTCAGTCGTTCGATCACGATCGCGTGGCCGAAAACCGCTCCTCATTTGGACTCTCCTAGCTCCCTCCATCTATAAATATGCCCTCTCCCCCGAAATTCGCGGTGCAACCCTAGCTCTCCCTCCCCTGCCGCCACCGGACACATCCGGCCTCGTCGGACGAAACCTCTAGCCACCGCCGCAGCCACTCACGCGTCGCCACGTGGCCTCCCGCGCCTCTCTCTCTCTCCTCCCCGCCGCCGCGGCCCGCGGAGCCCATCTGGGGCCCGCGCGGGCCCACTCCGCGCCCGCCGCCGCCCAGCCTGGCCGCCGTCGTGCCCGCGCCGCCGGCCGCCGCCTCCATCCCGGCCGCCCGCGCCTCCCCCTGCTCCCCGGCCGGAGCCCGCCGCGCCTCGCCCGCCCCGCCCCTCCGCGGCCTGGCCGCGCCTCGCTGGCCCCGCGCCGCCGCCCTGCCGCCCCGCGCTGGCGTCCCGGCCGCGCCGCCTGACCGGAGCTGCCGCGCCCTCGCCTCGGCCTCGTTGCCGCCGCCGGTGCCCGCTCCTCCGCCTCGCCCCGCGCCTCCGCGTCGCCGTCCTGCCTCGCCCCGAGCCGGATTCGGCGGGATCCGCCCGGATCCGTCCGTCTCCGGCCATCTCCCTCCTCTCCGGCGAGATTCCGGCGAAATCCTCGCCGCGGTTGACTTTTCGCGGGGTGAGAATTCCACCAAGTCCCCGAATCCCTGACATAATCACACCATGTTCATCACATCGTAACTTGCTGCATACTGCTCCGTTTCATGCGTGTAATATGTCAAATTGTTCGCCTCGACGATTACTTCATTTCATTCCATTGCATCATTTCCATTTGAGCTCATCTTGATGCCCGAAATGTTGTTGGAAGAGTGCATGTTGATGTTAATCTGCTGGAACTGTTATAATTTGCTCATTTGTCATTTTTGCCATGATTGATGTGTGCATCCTATGAGGTTGATATCTACATATGTTTTGATCTATGCCATGCCATCTTTCCATAGGTGCTATCCATGTATTTTTGTGGCTAGTGTAGTGAGTGCATCGAGCTTGTTAAGGAGGGTACTTGCTATTGCTGTTTTCCTGACAGATTCTATTATATTTTGTTGCTATGTAAACATGCTTCTACTAGTCATTTAGTGCATTATTAGGGAGATGTTCACTAAGGATGTTTTGTTATACATGTCTTGCTATATCCATTCATTCCCCTGGTTGCATTTATAGCCTGCTGTATCATGTTGTTATCTTGCTCCAAACTTGTTAAATAATGTTGCTGTCAGCCTGTTAACATTAAGTTCAATGTTTCCATGATTGGTTGCTAGTGATCCATGCACCCTATGAACTTGTTCTTGCCATGCTTAGCTTCATAAACATGTCTTCTTACTGTTGGTTGCCTTTCCATGCCATGTATTGCTCTGTGGTGGGTGATTCAAGCTCACCAACATGCCTACTTATTGTTGTTCCTGCCATGTTTGAACCTGTCATATAACTTGCCATGTTTACATGGGTGCCATCATATTTTCTGTGCCTTTTTGGCTCATGGTCAGTAAGGGGCTGTTGTTCTATGCATTTAGTAGTATCATGCCATGCCTTTGTTTGCCATGTTAAGTTCCTGTAACATGTTGTTTGCTTGCTCTAAACATTGCAACCTGATGTTATTTCCTGATAAGTCTGAAACTGTTATTATTTGCAATCTTTCCATGTCTTTTTGAGCATGTTCTAGTTGTTTCTGGAGATAGCTCAGTGTTCGTGTTTTGTCATGCTTTACCTGTACTTCATGACCATGTCTTTTGTTATTATGTTGGGGTGTTGTAGCATGTTGTTTTGATGCTTGTAAGATGCCTAGTTGCTGTTTTGGACAGATTGTTGTTATGACTTGTATAGAGTGTATGCGTTGCACCGTTGCTCCATTTTGAGTGTGCTCTATATGAAACTTGCTTGATTTTGCATGTTGTTTCATATTATCATGTTGCATCCTTGTTTTGAGGTGTTTGCTTGATGTTTGTATGCATTTTGCATCAATACCATGTTTAACTTGTTTTGCTCATATCTTCTAGGCCGTAGCTCCGAATCTAATGAACTTTATATGTAACTTGACTAGAATTTCGTGTAGATCCTATTGGTGCTCTTTAACTTGCTGTTTAACAACTTGAACATAAGGTTTGTTCAGATCTGGACAAATTTCGAAATATGCATATGAGGACTTACCGGAATTGTTATATGTTGTTCCCGGCCTCATTTAAACTTGCCTTGATGTGTTGTTCTTGTTTGCATCATATCTTGCCATGAGTAGCTTCATGTAGCTTTGTCATGCATCATGCTTGTTGTGCATCATGTCTTGTCTATGTGTGGTGTGTTTACTATGATGTGTGCTTCTTCTCGATAGCTCCCGTTTCGTTGCGATCGTGAGGATGCGTTCGTCTACGTGTGGTTCGTCTTCGTGGCTTCATCTTCTTCATGGACTCGTTCTTCTTCCTTGCGGGATTTCAGGCAAGATGACCGCTACCCTGGATCTCACTACTATCATTGCTATGCTAGTTGCTTCGTTCTATCGCTATGCTGTGTTACCTATCATTTGCTCTTCAAGCCTCCCAAATTGCCATGGACCTCTAACCTTTGACACCATTCCTAGCAAACCATTGCTTGGCTATGTTACCGCTTTGCTCAGCCCCTCTTATAGCGTTGCTAGTTGCAGGTGAAGTTGAAGATGTCTCCATGGTGGACAGGGTTATGTTGGGATATCACAATATCTCTTATATTATTAATGCATCTATATATTTGGTAAAGGGTGGAAGGCTCGGCCTTATGCCTGGTGTTTTGTTCCACTCTTGCCGCCCTAGTTTCCGTCATACCGGTATTATGTTCCCGGATTTTGTGTTCCTTACGTGGTCGGGTGATTTATGGGACCCCCCTGACAGTTCGCTTTGAATAAAACTCCTCCAGCAAGGCCCAACCTTGGTTTTACCATTTGCCTCACCACCACCTACCTTTCCCTTGGGAGTAATTAACCCAAGGGTCATCTTTATTTTAGCCCCCCCCCCGGGCCAGTGCTTGTCAAAGTGTTGGTCCGAACCGAGCAACCTGCGGGGCCACCTCAGGGAAACTCGAAGTCTGGTTTTACTCGTAGCTTGACTTATCCGGTGTTGCCCTGAGAACGAGATATGTGCAGCTCCTATCGGGATGTCGGCACATCGGGCGGCTTTGCTGGTCTTGTTTTACCATTGTTGAAATCTCTTGTAAACCGGGATTCCGAGACTGATCGGGTCTTCCTGGGAGAAGGAATATCCTTCGTTGATCGCGAGAGATTATCATGGGCTAAGTTGGGACACCCCTGCAGGGTTTAAACTTTCGAGAGCCGTGCCCGCGGTTATGTGGCAGATGGGAATTTGTTAATGTCCGGTTGTAGATAACTTGACACCAGATCCGAATTAAAACGCATCAACCGCGTGTGTAGCCGTGATGGTCTCTTCTCGGCGGAGTCTGGGAAGTGAACACGGTTTCTGTGTTATGTTTGACGTAAGTAGGTGTTCAGGATCACCTCTTGATCATTGCTAGCTTCACGACCGTTCTGCTTGCTCTCTTCTCGCTCTTATTTGCGTATGTTAGCCACCATATCATGCTTAGTCGCTGCTGCAACCTCACCACTTTACCCCTTCCTTTCCCATTAAGCTTTGCTAGTCTTGATACCCATGGTAATGGGATTGCTGAGTCCTCGTGGCTCACAGATTACTACAACAACAGTTGCAGGTACAGGTTTTGCGATGATCTTGACGCGAGAGCGATGTTTGCTTGTTTGGAGTTCTTCTTCTGCTTCTTCTTTGATCAGGGGATAGGTTCCAGGTCGGCAGCCTGGGCTAGCAGGGTGGATGTCGCTTGAGTTTCTGTTTGTGTTTCATCCGTAGTCGGATGGTGCTCTTATGTATGATGATGTTGTATTCGTGTGGCATTGTATGCCTTTTGTATGTATCCCCATCTATTATGTAATGTTGATGTAATGATATCCACCTTGCAAAAGCGTTCCAATATGCGGGTCTATCCTTGGTGGGACCTTCAAGTTCCTTTTGGATAGGGTCGCATATTGGGCGTGACAAGTCGGTATCACAGCCTCGACCGACCTTAGGAGCCCCCTTGATTGATCGTGTAGTTTGGCCGTTGTCGAGTCTAGAAGAAAACTGTTTTTGGAGTCTAGTTATATCGGAGAGTAGGAATTCTTTTTACTCCTCTGCCCCTTCGTCGCTCTGGTGAGGAATCTTGACGTAGGTGTTTTGAGTTACTCCTCTTCCCTTTTCAAATTTTCTTTAGGATCACGCAGTTGGTTTTCCGATCGTTGGTTCTCGGCTTTTTCATCCGGTGCATTTTCTCGTCAAGTCGATTCGATCTCCTTGTTCTCGCAAGATCAATCCTCAGTTCTTCCTCCGACGTTGTTGTTTTTCCCCATCCGAAGTTTTCTTTCTTTTTCCCACCCGCCCACCCTTCTTCTTCTTCAAACGGGAGTCCGTAATCGGGTATCCATCCTACTCGTGCGAAGTCTTTGCTTTCTTTCCTTAATGATTTCAACCGGTGTTTTTCTCTTCAAGATATTCGTCATTTTCCCCCTTCCAAGTGGCCTTTGTTTTCCCGCCCTCCCACCCCTCTTCTTCCCAGAGCCTGAGTCTCTTTCGATCATCAATTTCATTCGTACGGAGCCTCTTCAGACTTCCCTCATTTATTTCAACCGGTGGATTCTCGTCTCGTTCGTCATTCTTCGTCCTTTTCTTCTCCGGTGGACTCAATTCAAGTTTTTCAGTGTCGATCGTGTCTTTTCCCTCAGCTCAAGTGTTCTCCTTGCTCATTTGCCTCTCGCCAGATTATCCTTCCGGAGTGTTCAAGACATCTCAGGAGATTTGTCTGTGTTCGAATTAATTCGAGGTTGTCACCTCATTCAAATATGTCAATCATTCCGGTGCATCATCTACCTCTTCAGCATCCTTTCCAACGGTGTTATCTCTCTAGTGGGCCCTAACCCACAGGTCTTTTCCCAGGATCCTACCTGACTCTTCTAATTCTCCCGGAGTTATTCTCAAATTCCTTTTGAGTGTGACGTAAGAATGGATCCCATCAGTCACATGCCTTCTCCAAGATCACTTTCAAATTCTTTTCATTGTTGGCTCAACCTCCTCATTTTTCATTCTCCCGGAGTACCTCAGTTATTTTGGTGGTGTTTCTCATCGTCATTTGAAGATCGAAGAAGAGTTTTTCCTCTAAATCTTGCCCGTTCTCTTGAAGTTTTGTGGTTCTAGCTTCATGTTATCCTCTCAAATTATTCCGTTTGTCAGATATTCTTTCTTACCCATCCGGAGTATGTCAGGAGTTGTTTTTCCATTTATTTTTACCGAAGGCCATCATTCCAGCTACCATTCTCCAATTACCCCGGTGCTTCGTTCAAGTGTTCTTTAATCAGCGCTTGATCTCTTTGTTCTTTTGCATCTAAATTCCCTCGAGCATATTGGTTTCTTCTGATTCTTCCCGGTGATTAAGTCTCTTTCATCAGTCATTTTCGAATTCTCATGGTGGTTCCTTCAGATTCTTTTCCTTGTTTATCATATTAATCCATTCGTTCGTTTCAATCCTACCGGTGGTTCATGAAGACCTTCTCATGTTTGCAATATGTCACTTCTCAATTCTCTTTCAAGAAGAATAAGTAGTATGCAAAATCCATTGCTTGTCATCAATTTAATTTGATGAAGGATAAGCATACAATAAATCTTATTCTTATTTCATCCAAGTGAGTAATCCATTCTTTTGGAGTTTGTTCTTGAGGAATAAATTCTAGTTTCAAGTGTTTCATCTTTTTTTTCCGGAGTTCAAATTCCTCGGCCATTTCGCCGGAACCTCCATCTAAATCATCGCAAGGCTCATCCTATTCTTTCATCCTTTATTCTATCTCATCATCCTTTTGTTACCGGAGTTCTTCACGGTGGTTCTTCATGATTTAATTCATTCTTCAAGAGTTCATCAAGATTTTGTTGGTGGAGTTCAAGTATCTTTTCTTCTTGCATCTTGAAGTGCAATTAATCCTATGTATTCTTTTGAAGTGGAGTTTTGCAGTTCTTCGTTCTTCTCAGATATTCAAATCCATTCAATCCCTCTAAATTCTTTTCATTCAATTTTTCTTTCAGCTCTTTCCGGAGGTTTTGTGTCATGTCTTCATCAGGTATCATTCCATCCTCTCAAGTTCTTGTTCTAATCCTTCCATGTTCAGCCGGAGTGCTGCCTAAATCCTTTCAATCTTATTCGTTTCTTTTCTCATTCTAACCACTCCGGTTAGAACGAGTCGTTTCATAGTCTATCTGATTCCGTGAGCTTTCGATTCTCGTCATCCTCGTCGTTCCTCTCTTCTTCTCGAGTGCTCTCGATTCTGTGCTTCTTCTTTTGAGTTCTTGTTTCACCTCATCCCTTTTCTCTTTCATCTCGGTCCTAAGATCTCGGGACGAGATCTCTTGTTAGTGGAGGAGTGTTGTAACGCCCCGGATACGTTGTGCCAGGTGTCTGCCAGTTATTCGCCGTCGTTGCCATGTCATTTGCTTGCATGTTGCATTTTATCATGTCATCATGTGCATTTCATTTTGCATACGTGTTTGTCTCATGCATCCGAGCATTTTCCCCGTTGTCCGTTTTGCAATCCGGCACTCCTATGTCCTCTGGCGTCCCCTTTTTGTCTCTCGTTGTGAGCGGGTATTAAACGTTCTCGGAATGGACCTAGGTTTGCCAAGCAGCCTTGGTATAGGACCGGTAGACCGCCTGTCAAGTTTTATGCCATTCGGAGGTCGTTTGATACTCCAACGGTTAACCGGGTAACTGCGAAGCCCTCTTTGTGTTGCAGCCCAACACCCCTTCCAAAGTGGCCCAAAACCCAGCAAACTCCCCTCTATGCTCTCGGTCGTTCGATCACGATCGCGTGGCCGAAAACCGCTCCTCATTTGGACTCTCCTAGCTCCCTCCATCTATAAATATGCCCTCTCCCCCGAAATTAGCGGTGCAACCCTAGCTCTCCCTCCCCTGCCGCCACCGGACACGTCCGGCCTCGCCGGACGAAACCTCCGGCCGCCACCGCAGCCACTCACGCGTCGCCACGTGGCCTCCCGCGCCTCTCTCTCTCCTCCCCGCCACCGCGGCCCGCGGAGCCCACCCATGGCCCGCGCAGGCCCGCTCCACGCCCGCCGCCCCCCGGATGCGCCGCCGCCCAGCCCGGCCGCCGCCGTGCCCGCGCCGCCGGCCGCCGCCTCCATCCCGGCCGCCCGCGCCTCCCCCTGCTCCCCGACCGGAGCCCACCGCGCCTCGCTGGCCCCGCCCCTCCGCGGCCTGGCCGCGCCGCGCCGGCCCCGCGCCGCCGCCCTGCCGCCCCGCACCGGCGTCCCGGCCGCGCCGCCCGGCCGGAGCTGCCGCGCCCTCGCCTCGGCCTCGTTGCCGCCGCTGGTGCCCACTCCTCCGCCTCGCCCCGCGCCTCCCCGTCGCCGTCCTGCCTCGCCCCAGGCCGGATCCGGCGGGATCCGCCCAGATCCGTCCGTCTCCGGCTCTCTCCCTCCTCTCCAGCGAGATTCCGGCGAAATCCTCGCCGCAGTTGACTTTTCGCGGGGTGAGAATTCCACTAAGTCCCCGAATCCCTGACATAATCATGCCATGTTCATCGCGTCGTAACTTGCTGCATACTGCTTCGTTTCGTGCGTATAATATGTCAAATTGTTCGCTCGACGAGTACTTCATTTCATTCCATTGCATCATTTCCATTTGAGCTCATCTTGATGCCCGAAATGCTGTTGGAAGAGTGCATGTTGATGTTAATCTGCTGGAACTGTTATAACTTGCTCATTTGTCATTTTTGCCATGATTGATGTGTGCATCCTATGAGGTTGATGTCTACATGTGTTTTTATCTATGTCATGCCATATTTCCAGAGGTGCTATCCATGCATTTTTGTGGCTTGTGTAGTGAGTGCATCGAGCTTGTTAAGGAGGGTACTTGCTGTTGTTGTTTTCCTGACAGATTCTGTTATATTTTGTTGCTATGTAAACATGCTTCTACTAGTCATTTAGTGCATTATTCGGGAGATGTTCACTAAGGATGTTTTGTTATACATGTCTTGCTCTATCCACTCATGCCCCTGGTTGCATTTATAGCCTGCTGTATCATGTTGTTATCTTGCTCCAAACTTGCTAAATAATGTTGTTGTCAGCCTGTTAATATTAAGTTCAATGTTTCCATGATTGTTTGCTAGTGATCCGTGCACCCTATGGACTTGTTCTTGCCATGCTTAGCTTCATAAACATGTCTTCTTACTGTTGGTTGCCTTGCCATGCCATGTATTGCTCTGTGGTAAGTGATTCAAGCTCACCAATATGCCTACTTATTGTTGTTCCTGCCATGTTTGAATCTGTCATATAACTTGCCATGTTTACAAGGGTGCCATCATATTTTATGTGCCTTTTTGGCTCATGGTCAGTAAGGGGCTGTTGTTCTATGCATTTAGTAGTATCATGCCATACCTTTGTTTGCCATGTTAAGTTCCTGTAACATGTTGTTTGCTTGCTCTAGTTATTTCCTGATAAGTCTGAAACTGTTATTATTTGCAATCTTTCCATGTCTTTTTGAGCATGCTCTAGTTGTTTCTAGAGATAGCTCAGTGTTCATGTTTTGTCATGCTTTACCTGTACTTCATGCCCATACCTTTTGTTATTATGGTGGGGTGCTGTAGCATGCTGTTTTGATGCTTGTAAGATGCCTAGTTGCTGTTTTGGACAGATTGTTGTTATGACTTGTATAGAGTGTATGTGTTGCACCGTTGCTCTGTTTTGAGTGTGCTCTATATGAAACTTGCTTCATTTTGCATGTTGTTTCATATTATCATGTTGCACCTTGTTTTGAGGTGTTTGCTTGATGTTTGTATGCATTTTGCATCAATGCCATGTTTAACTGGTTTTGCTCATATCTTCTAGGCCGTAGCTCCGAATCTAATGAACTTTATATGTAACTTGACTAGAATTTCGTGTAGATCCTCTTGGTGCTCTTTAACTTGCTGTTTAACAACTTGAACATAAGGTTTGTTCAGATCTGGACGAATTTCGAAATATGCATATGAGGACTTACCGGAATTGTTATATGTTGTTCCCGGCCTCATTTAAACTTGCCTTGATGTGTTGTTCTTGTTTGCATCATCTCTTGCCATGAGTAGGTTCATGTAGCTTTGTCATGCATCATGCTTGTTGTGCATCATGTCTTGTCTATGTGTGGTGTGTTTACTATGTTGTGTGCTTCTTCTCAATAGCTCCCGTTTCGTTGCGATCGTGAGGATGCGTTCGTCTACATGTGGTTCGTCTTCGTGGCTTCATCTTCTTCATGGACTCGTTCTTCTTCCTTGCGGGATTTCAGGCAAGATGACCGCTACCCTAGATCTCACTACTATCATTGCTATGCTAGTTGCTTCGTTCTATCGCTATGCTGCTTTACCTATCATTTGCTCTTCAAGCCTCCCAAATTGCCATGAACCTCTAACCTTTGACACCATTCCTAGCAAACCATTGCTTGGCTATGTTACCGCTTTTGCTCAGCCCCTCTTATAGCGTTGCTAGTTGCAGGTGAAGTTGAAGATTTCTTCATGGTGGACAGGGTTATCTTGGGATATCACAATATCTCTTATATTATTAATGCATCTATATATTTGGTAAAGGGTGGAAGGCTCGGCCTTATGCCTGGTGTTTTGTTCCACTCTTGCCGCCCTAGTTTCCGTCATACCGGTATTATGTTCCCGGATTTTGCGTTCCTTACGCAGTCGGGTGATTTATGGGACCCCCTGACAGTTCGCTTTGAATAAAAATCCTCCAGCAAGGCCCAACCTTGGTTTTACCATTTGCCTCACCACCACCTACCTTTCCCTTGGGAGTAATTAACCCAAGGGTCATCTTTATTTTAGCCCCCCCCCCCTGGGCCAGTGCTTGTCTAAGTGTTGGTCCGAACCGAGCAACCTGCGGGGCCACCTCGGGGAAACTCGAAGTCTGGTTTTACTCGTAGCTTGACTTATCCGGTGTTGCCCTGAGAACGAGATATGTGCAGCTCCTATCGGGATGTCGGCGCATCGGGCGGCTTTGCTGGTCTTGTTTTACCATTGTTGAAATCTCTTGTAAACCGGGATTCCGAGACTGATCGGGTCTTCCTGGGAGAAGGAATATCCTTCGTTGATCGCGAGAGATTATCATGGGCTAAGTTGGGACACCCCTGCAGGGTTTAAACTTTCGAGAGCCGTGCCCGCAGTTATGTGGCAGATGGGAATTTGTTAATGTCCGGTTGTAGATAACTTGACACCAGATCCGAATTAAAACGCATCAACCGCGTGTGTAGCCGTGATGGTCTCTTCTCGGCGGAGTCCGGGAAGTGAACACGGTTTCTGTGTTATGTTTGACGTAAGTAGGTGTTCAGGATCACCTCTTGATCATTGCTAGCTTCACGACCGTTCCGCTTGCTCTCTTCTCGCCCTTATTTGCGTATGTTAGCCACCATATCATGCTTAGTCGCTGCTGCAACCTCACCACTTTACCCCTTCCTTTCCCATTAAGCTTTGCTAGTCTTGATACCCATGGTAATGGGATTGCTGAGTCCTCGTGGCTCACAGATTACTACAACAACAATTGCAGGTACAGGTTTTGCGATGATCTTGACGCGAGAGCGATGTTTGCTTGTTTGGAGTTCTTCTTCTGCTTCTTCTTCGATCAGGGGATAGGTTCCAGGTCGGCAGCCTGGGCTAGCAGGGTGGATGTCGCTTGAGTTTCTGTTTGTGTTTCATCCGTAGTCGGATGGTGCTCTTATGTATGATGATGTTGTATTCGTGTGGCATTGTATGCCTTTTGTATGTATCCCCATCTATTATGTAATGTTGATGTAATGATATCCACCTTGCAAAAGCGTTCCAATATGCGGGTCTATCCTTGGTGGGACCTTCGAGTTCCTTTTGGATAGGGTCGCATATTGGGCGTGACAACCAAGATATCATTGAGATACACCAAGACGAATTCATTGGTGTAGGGGTTGAAGATGAAGTTCATCATTCGAGAGAACGTTGGAGGAGCATTGACAAGGCCGGAAGACATGACAGTATATTCATAACAACCAAAACTTGTTCTGAATGCTATCTTGGGAATATCTTGTTCGCGAATGCGAATCTGATGATAACCCATACGAAGGTCAAGCTTGGAGAATACTTTAGCACCTTTGAGTTGCTCGAATAGCTCATTGATCTTGGGAAGTGGATACTTGTTCTTGATTGTCTTCTTGTTCAATGGACGGTAACCGACGCACAGTCGGTCCGTGCCATCCTTCTTCTGGACAAAAAGAACTCCACAACCCCATGGAGATGAACTCGGTCTGATCAAACCCAGACGCTCTTGTTCATCGAGCTGTTTCTTCAATTCCTTCAGCTCTTTAGGTCCAAGCTTGTATGGACGCTTGCAAACGGGTTCAGTGCCAGGCTCAAGATCGATAACGAACTCGACTGGCCGGTGCGGAGGCATACCCGGAAGCTCTTCTGGAAAGACATCTTGGTACTCACAAACGACTAGAATCTGAGAGATTGCATCTAACTCTCCCTTCTCACTGAGAGAATAACCGAATGGTCTCGTCACGAGCGGCATAGATGATCACATCCTCAGAAGAGTGTGTCAATTGAATCTCCCTGGCAGCACAATCAAGTTGAGCCTTGTGCTTAGCAAGCCAGTCCATCCCGAGAATTAGATCAATATCAGAGTCACCAAGGACCATTGGAGAAGACATAAATCTATAGTTGCCCATCTTGAGGGAAACATCCGGAATCATCGTGGTAGCCCTCATAGAAGAACCCGGAGAAACAACTCCCATGGGTTTTTCCAACATTTCCGAAATGAAATCGTGCTTTGCAACAAATGATCTAGACATGAAACAATGCGATGCACCAGTATCGAATAAAACTTTTGCAGGAAAGTCATTAAGTGGAAGATTACCCATGATCACTTCTGAAGAGTCCTCCGCTTGAGCTGCATTCATCATGTTCACCTTTGCATGCTTGGAATTATGCTTGACCACTGCATTGCTTGAAGATCTCATAGGAGGAGGAGGCGGAAGGCGCCTTTGGTTGAAGCACTTGTTTGCGTAGTGACCTTTCTGCTGGCACTTGTTGCAAGTCACCTCTGAGAGCGGACGATGATAAGGAGCATTTGACCTTAGAGCTTGAGAATTTGACTTGTTCTGATAGCCTGGGTTGGGTGGGTGGGAAGATCCACGACCACCTGAGTTCTTCTGCTGGTAAGGCTGACGAAACGGAGGAGGAGGAAGGTAGAACTTCTGCTGCTTAGCTGCAACTTGTGAGGAAGAAGAAGACTGAACTGCATCCCTGTTTCTCTTCTTAGAAGCCTCACACTTGAGCTGAGCACCTTCTTGCTTGAGGGCCATGTTGTAGAATTGATCAAAATGAGTAGGCTCAACAAGAACGAGAGCTAACTGTAGATCCTCTATGAGGCCACCTCTGAAGTGATAAATCATACTATTTTCATCAGGAACGTCTTGTTTAGCGAAGCGAGCAAGTTTCTGAAACTGTTTGTTGTATTCGTACATGGACATGCTGCCTTGCTTGAGATTGCAGAATTCCTCACGCTTGCTCTCAACAACACTTGTAGGAATGTGGTGAGCTTTAAAGTCCCGATAGAAGTCAGTCCAAGTAGTCACTCTACCTCCTCTGGAATCTTTGTATTGCTGATACCAATCAGCTGCTTGGTCCTTGAGCTGAAAAGAAGCGAACTTGACGTAGTCCTCAGGCCTGGCATCGCTGCATTCAAAATGCTTGTTTATGTCCACGAGCTAATCATCGGTGTCTGTGGCCTCGGCACAGTAGCTGAAAGACTTCGGCTGATTTGCAAGGAACTGGTTGAGGGTAGGAAACTGAGGCTGATGGTTGAACTGCCCTTGACCTTGATTCCCTTGTTTGCCTTGGCCTTGGTTGCGTTCTTGCAAGATTTGCAAAAGCATCTGGGTGCTGGCGTTGGTGGCCGCCACGACAGCTTGCCATGCCTCCGGAGGCGGAGGAGATGGCGGAGGTGGTGGGTTCGATCGATCTTCTTCACCTCGATCTGGGTTGTTGCGAGTTGGCAGAGCCATCCTGAGGAAGATGACATCGGTTAGAACCACCATTGACATGATAGATAAGTAGAATCAAAGACTAGAAATGGCAACATATAGTGTTCACAATAAACATTCGAAAAAGGATGAATGAATGATTTCTGAAGCTAACATCACACGTCCATTAAGGTGAGAAGCCATTTGATAAGAGATTGATGAAAGAAAAACCCAAGGTACGATTGGAACAAATAGGTGGTAAGGATTACCCAATCACAAACCAAATATCTGCGGAAGAAATGCTAGAGCTACTTGAATCCCACCTATAAACTCCCAAAACTTTCTGGTTATGCAATCAGGTGTTGGGGATACAAGGGAAGCAATATATCTCACCCAAACTAACAATCCCTACATCCAGCTGTATCCATCTGTCAACACATAACCAAGAAACCTTCGGAAATCGTGTACCTCAACCTTCGAAAAGCATCCGTTATACGAGTTATGGCAATACTCCCGAACTCCCCAGTACTGGGTGGCATTGAGGTTATCTCACCAACAACTGCATAAAAGAGATTTTTAATGTCGGCGAAACTCAGGTATTCCAGAACTGCAACGATAAAATTGTGACGACAACACCTCGGAGCTCAACTCCCCGGACACTGCCACAACCCCTAAATGTCAGGAGGCACCAAGAACAATGTTCTCGTCACAAGACTATCGGAATGATCCCAAGATAACCGTGTGATCCTAAAAAAATTTAGTGAAATTTGAGGAGAGGAAAGTCAAAACATCTAAGTTAGGAGACCTCACCAGAGCGGAGAAGGGACTGAGGAGTAAAAAGAATCCTACTCTCTGATATATATAATCCTAAGACACAAAACATTTTTGTCCTAGACTCAACAACGCCAGCGATTCGATCAAGCAGGGGGCTCCTAAGTCGGGGATGGCTCTGATTACCAACTTGTAACGCCCACGATGCGGTTATATCTCTCACGTGTCGAGGCACGACTTAGAGGCATAACCGCATTGTAGGTTTTGTCGCAAGGAGGGCCATCTTCACACAATCCCATGTAATGAACAAGAATGGGATAAAGAGAGTTGGCTTACAATCGCCACTTCACACAATACATAAATAAATTCATACATCACTCAAAATACACTCATAGACCGATTACGGTCAAATCTAAATGAAAAGAAGATAACCCCAAATGCTAGATCCCCGATCTTCCCAACTGGGCTCCACTACTGATCATCTGGAAACGAAACATAGTAACGACCAAGGTCCTCATCGAACTCCCACTTGAGCTCGGTTGCGTCACTTGCACTGGCATCCTCGGCACCTGCAACAGTTTTGGTAGAATCTGTGAGTCACGAGGACTCAGCAATCTCACACCCGCGAGATCAAGACTATTTAAGCTCATGGGTAGGAAAAGGGTAAGGTGGTGGAGCTGCAGCAAGCACTAAGCATATATGGTGGCTAACATACGCAAGTAAGAGCGAGAAGAGAAGCAACGCATCGGTCGAGAAGCTAGAAGTAATCAAGAAGTGATCCTGAAACTACTTACGTTCATACATAACCCAAACCGTGTTCACTTCCCGGACTCCGCCGAAAAGAGACCATCACGGCTACACACGCGGTTGATGCATTTTAATTAAGTCAAATGTAAAGTTCTCTACAACCGGACATTAACAAATTCCCATCTGCCACATAACCGTGGGCACGGCTCTCGAAAGTTTATACCCTGCAAGGGTGTCCCAACTTAGCCCATCACAAGCTCTCACGGTCAACAAAGGATATTCCTTCTCCCAGGAAGACCCGATCAGTCTCGGAATCCCGGTTACAAGACATTTCGACAATGGTAAAACAAGACCACCAAGACCACCCGACTGTGCCGACAAATCCCGATAGGAGCTGCACATATCTCGTTCTCAAGGCACACCAGATAAGCTAAGCGTACAAGTACCAACATAACCCAAGTTGCCAAGGGATGGTCCCGCACGGTGCTCTAGTTTGGACCAACACTCAAAGTAGCACTGGCCCGGGGGGTAAATAAAGATGACCCTCGGGCTCGCGAAAACCCAAGGGAAAAAGGCTTAGGTGGCAAATGGTAAAACCAAGGTTGGTCCTTGCTGGAGGAGTTTTATTCAAAGCAAACTGTCAAGGGGGTCCCATAAATCACCCAACCGCGTAAGGAACACAAAATCAAGGAACATAACACTGGTATGACGAAAACTAGGGCGGCAAGAGTGGAACAAAATACCAGGCATAAGGCCGAGCCTTCCACCCTTTAACAAGTATATAGGTGCATTAATTAAATAAGAGATATTGTGATATACCAAAATATCCATGTTCCAACAAGGAACAAACTTCATCTTCGCCTGCAACTAGCAACGCTATAAAAGGGGCTGAGCAAAAGCGGTGACATAGCCAAACAACAGTTTGCTAGGAACGGATGGTTAGAGGCTTGGCATGGCAATACGGGAGGCATGATAAACAATTGGTAGGTAGTGCAACCATAGTGAAAGAGCGAACAACTAGCAAAGCAAAGATAGAAGTGATATCGAGGGTATGGTCATCTTGCGTGCAAAGTTCTCAGAGTTGTCGAAAGCTTGATCCTCATTAGCGTACTCAAAAGGTTCATCATTCACGTACTCGTCTCCCGGCTCTACCCAAGGCAAGAACACAAGAAATGGAACAACAATCAATCATGGTGCAATGCACAAGCAACATGATGCAAAACATGACATGATAAGCAAGATATGATATGCGATGCATAAGCATACCCCGGAAAGAAATATCAAGGCATCAACTTGGCAAACCAATTATGCCACTGGAAAGATGAGGTGATTTCAGTTGAAATCGATATAAAGATCACCGGAAACGGATGCACGGTTTGCAAATGGCAAGCAAAACAAGAATGACACGATTCTGCGATTAACAGCACGATGCTACTTAGCATGCAACAAGAAACTAAGCTAATGTACTCCAACATAACAACAAAGCATATGGCAGTGATTTACAAGCGATGCTTGACAAAATATGAACACTGAGTTACAACCAAAACACACTAGAACAGGTTCAAACAGGCATGGCAAAAGTGCAAAAGATAACATCATCACAGACGGTGAAAATACTAACATGCCAGAAATAACATCAGGAAGCCATGTTTAGAGCAAGCAAACAACGTGCTACAAGAACATATCATAGCAAATGAAGGCATGGCATGAATCTACTAAATGCATAGAACAAAAGTCCCTTACTGATCATGAGCCAAAAAGGCACAGAAGATATGATGGCACCCATGTAAACATAGCAAGTTTTATTAACAGTTTCAGCCTTGGCAGAAAAACAGAGCATAGCATAAAAAGATTTATGATAACAACTTTGCGAGATCGAATCACTCATCACAAAGCATTGCATGACAAAACAAGCATACTAACAGCAAGATGACATGTTCATGAAGTTAACCATGGCAAGAGCAAGTTCATAGGATGCACGTATCATTAGCAACAACCACGGCAATATGGATTAAACATGTTAACATTCTGCCAGGAACATCTATTTATATACTTAAAACAAGAGTAAAACAAGCCATCACGTTCGTCCACATATGCTAATCTATTTTGCACCGTTTGATTAGAATAATAATGGCTGAGATTTTAAGGTTCTTACGTAACATCTAAAAATATATGTACCAACAATATTGAACTTTCACGTTGTCACGTTAGATGCATATAGAAGCATAACGTAGAGAAAAAAATTAGGGATAACGTAGGCTAACTGGAAGGCATGCATTGATGTGATTTTGATCTGAGACCATTATTGCAATAGGAAAGACATATCGTGATTTGGATGTGATGAAACAAGGATAGTAAGTCATGCATCACCACGTAGGCACACGCATGTACAAGAATAAACTATCCTTTAAAACACGTAACTTTTAGTACAACTATTGTCACGTCCAAACGGACTAGACACTGGACACGTGTTTAAGACAAGGAAATATATGCGTCTTTCCGTCCAAGAGTTAGAGGCAAGCACGACTCCAACATGTAAATACACTAGGAAACGGAATCTCACTTCACGTGGACACAATTCCAAACTGCTTACAGGTGCGTGCATGCAAATAAGATTTATAGAGTAGGATACAACATACAGAATTCCACAACCATGGAAAACCAAACACATCTAGCCAGCCAAACCAGGCACACACCCAAGAAAGTAGAAGCCAGCCCAAACTACGGGACCAAAACACAATCACAAAAATCAAAGTCAGCCAATTCTATGCCTGATAAAGATCGAAGCCAGGAAAAACCAAAGTTTCACGTGCAACTTGGTGCCGATGCCGGATGAAGTCATATGCCCCAACCTTTTGAGTTGCTTCTCACCTGAATCATCAAGTCAGGTACCTATTTTTTAGTGAACTAACTTATTCTGGATTAAATCATCAACTGTACTTTCTTAAACAGCAACTATGTTTCTGTTGCTTTTGAAGCTAATACACAATTCTACAACTTTTGAGCTTATGAGGTTTGACATGATCTTGGTTGATGAACATGTTTATTCTTTACATATTTAACTGAGAATTATTCTATCTAATTATATTTTGATTGTTCTAACAGGGCATACAATGCATGCAACAGTCTGGAAGAATCTCTAGGCATTTATAAAGCATTTTTAGTCAGAGATCTACATATGCAACTTAGCAATTTTAACCCATAAAATATAGCCTGGTGAGCAATGCAATTGAAAATATTTTTTCACATGTAAGATGTCAAATAAGGTGAAAGAAACACCAGAACTTTTATCTAGATTACTGTTTTGAATTTCTATCCAAGGACACGCTACGAGACGGGGAAAGATAATTCCTACAAGAACGAAGAAAGATAAACAATGCCCAGGTATTGAAACCAACTTACAACTAATTATTCTTTCTGACGGTTACCACAATTAATCTCCAAATTTACATTCCAGATTACTTATATATATAGCTATCATTATTGTGACCTTCCTAATGGTTTTCAATGGTAAGTCCAGTAATATACATGCTCTTCCGCTTTTCATGAAAAAAAACCAATGTTTGAGAGATTCACTGTTGACTTAACAGTTTTTTATCTAAAGTCAAGAGATGCCACAAGAATGTTTAGACATTCCCAAGAATCAGGAACTTCTTAACAGGTATGAGCTATGTTTTTAAGGCGGTAAGGCGAGGCGAGGCGCTGGGGGGGCGCCTCACTGCCTAAGCGCGGAGGCATAAGGCGAGGCGACGCCTTAGAGACTTGTAAGCAACAGAATTAAGTAGAATTTGGTAGGCATTAAGCAACTAGGCATACAACCATACACACCTTGCAACTGATTGTTGTAGAGCCCCCATCCTCTTTGCACTTGCTTTTCTCCCCAACAGAATTCTGCATCAACATGTAGTCATGAACAAATATGTTAGAATAATGTATCACTTACCAGTGCACATTCCACAAAAAATAGAAATAAAAGTGAGGCAGCAAACAAAAGTGGAAAGAAAGATAGCAAGTATGAGTGCAACTGCAATCTGCAATGGTCCACATAAGACAAACAGAATAATAGATAATTCCACATAAGACAAACAGAATAATAGATAATTCCAGCATAGCAAAAGGGATAAAGGTGGCCAGCTAAGCTCTCTCATGTCTCTCCACTCTCAAAGTCTCAATCAAAAGTCATCATCATCAAACTCATTGGCATTGGTGTTGTCTTCACCATCTTGGTCAACATTAGTTGGCTCTTGATCGTCATTGCTCACATCATCATCATCCTCAACGTAGTCTGAATCCTCCCCCTCCGCATTGGGCATACTTGAGTGTTGCTCTTGCTCCAAGTCCTCCTCTACCTCATCTTCTTCAGGAATTATAGGTCGTGTTGTAGTAGGTCTCTTGCGTGCGTAGTGCAGACGGACATTTTTCTGGCCCCTACGAAGTGTAGTTGCTGTCCTATGCAGATTGCGGCCTCGAAGGTTTGAAGATGCACCAATAGCCACATCAACATCCTCCCATGTAATGTCTTGATTGTCTTCAGGACAACCTCGAGCACCTTGAGGTTGTGATAGTGATGGGTCCACCCACTCATTGCCCCAATCAAAATCCTCAATGACCAAAGCCTCAAAGCTATTCTCGCCCACCTTCTCACGCCTCTTTTGAAACCGTTGCATATTCTTCCGGTTGTATGAAACAAAGACAAGATCATTCAACCTTTTCCATTGTAATCTGTTCATTTTCTTTGTATGGATCTACAAAGTAGAAACAACAAGTGAAATAAGTAAATAACTTGCTGAAATCATCATTGAACAAACACAAATACTGCTTTACTAGTTGACTTACAAATTCAAACGTGCTCCAATTCCTCTCACAACCAGATGATGAAGCACAAAGACTAACAATGCGCTTTGCAAACCTTTGTAGGTCAATGGCCCGACCATCAAATGAACTCCACCAATCAACTAAAATGATAAAAACTGACACATATTAAGAGTTTGTACAGAAATTACATTGCTGGAACTGGAATTAACATGCTGAAATTAACATGATGCATTTAATATGACTTACGAGGGTTTCTTGTGCTCATGGTATCGAGTGCCAATGGATTAGAAAAACTTTCTCGCTGTTGCTCATAGAGCACAGATTGTTGATCAATCTTTTTTCGAACATTGGCATCCGGTACCATTTTTGCAAGCACATCATTAAAGCAGCTCCTAAGGTCCCCAACTAAAGCATCATCATTTCTGCTTACAATAGGAAATAACTTTCCTGGGTTCAAAAATAGAGCAGCCCCATACAATGGATGATCCATTTGATTCTCCCAACGCTTATCAACAATGGCCAAGATCTTCTTGAGCAATGGTTGCTTGTTTTGTTGAGGGAAACCTAGATTGATCCTCTCCTTTGCATAAATCATAAGTGCTTTAATCTCTGGCATGGCAGGCTTCTCATCACCATCTGCTACTCTAAGAACTCTAAGAAGTGGAGTTGAAGCTCTAAGGCAGTCCTCAATTGCGCTCCACCACTCCGTTGAAAGTATAATCTCTTGCACATTCAAGCCAACTTGTGTTTTTGCTAACTTGTTTCCAACCCATTCTTCAGATGTAAATAAACTCCTCAATGCAGCCTTGTTCTTGACCAAACTCCTAAGTGTGAGGATGGCTGTGGCAAAACGAGTGGCTGCTGGTCTCACAAGATCCCCACCCGTGGCCTTCCTCATTAGACTAAGAAGTCTTCCATGTCTATAGATGAAAGTTGTGACACGTCTAGCCCCTGCAATAGGCTTCTTAAATGCCTTCAACTTTCCTATATCTTCCAACATTAGGTCCAAGCAATGACATGCACACGGGCTCCAATATAGAGTAGGCATCCTCTCCATTAGAAGGTGGCCATCTTTCTTGTAATTAGCACCATTATCGATGATAACTTGTACCACATTCTCTTTTCCAACATCCAGAATCCTCTTCTCAAGCAAATCAGCTATCATATCACCATCATGACATACACTTGAGGCATCAACCGACTCCAAGAAGAAAGTGCCCTCTGGACTATTAACAAGGAAGTTAATCAAATGGCGTCCTCTTTTATCCAACCAGCCATCCGACATGAGTGTGCATCCATATTTTTTCCATGCTGCCTCGTGTTGCCTCCTCAAAAGTCTTGTTTCCTTCACACAATCATTAAGCAATTTCTCTCTCAGCTCATGTGCACTAGGAGGCTTGTAACCTGACCCATATTGACAAGAGGCTTCAATTGCAACCTCAAACTGCCTACTACTTGCAGTGTTGAATGGAATGCCACACTCGTAAAAGAACAATGCCCACTACATATTGACATACTGCCTCTCTTCTGGAGTCTTTGTGCTGGACTCCATGGTGCTTTGAGAACACCCAGAGCGTCTTTCATCTACAAGATCCTCGGGTGTTCTTCGTAGCTTGGCAACAATTGGCGGCAGACACAACAGAAACAGACTTCTTTTTACCTTGCATGTCGGTGATAAACACTTTCTTATTCTGTTTGGCTGCTGTCCCTGAGCTTGGCCTTTTAGAGGCGATGTTTGCTCCAACTGAACTCACCTCCACAACCTCCTCAACATCATCTACATCTACTACCTCTGTTTTCAAGGCATCCCTAAGGCGTCGCCTAGGCGACGCTTAGGCATCGTCAGGGCACCCTGCGAGGGCAAGGCGTCCACCTCGCCTTAGGTGGGTGTCTAAGGCGTCCGCCTTAAGCTATAAGGCGTCCCAGGCGTCTGCCTAGGCGTCCCAGGCGTTGCCTTAGTCCATTTTGGACGCCTTAGCTTGCCAGGCAGGCAGGGGAGCTGTTTTAGGCGGGAAACTGGAATCATGTTGGCGCCAACAGGTAAGAGGGGAGAAAGAGAGAAAGAGAAACAGCCCCCAATCCACACACTCCTCCCCCTCCTTCTCTTCAGTGGCTCCTCTCTAGCAGATCTGGTTCCTCCTCCTCTCCAGCAGCTCCTCCCCCTCCTCTCCAACGGTTCCTCCTCTCCAGCAGCTCCTCCTCTTCCTCCTGTCCAGCAGCTCCTCGTCCTCTTCCTCCTGTCCAGCAGCTCCTCCTCATCTTCCTGTCCAGCAGCACCTCCTCTGCAGTATAGCAACAACAAGCAAGAGCAACAGTAAGGTATACCTCCATCTCCCTTCTCCCACACCCTCCTCTGCTCTCTTTCTTCTTTGCTGGACTGTTTTGTTCTAGCTAGTTGGTGGTTGCTCACTTGTCTCTTATAGTGGTTAGTGCCTTAGTGGCCAGGCATATGTTAGTAATTAGTTTAATGATAGTGGGGTTAGTGCCTTAGTGGATGCTCCTTGGTTGAATAAAATAATGCATGTTGTTGGCCTGTTGGGTGGATTAGAATAAAGGCTAGTTGAATACTGATGCATGATGTGTTGTGCTCAATAATGGATTAGTTTAATGACTAGTTGAATGCTGATTAGTTTAATGGCTAGTTGATTGTCGCTGTTTGCTACATCTGCATGAGTAGAGTAATTTAGTTGCTGCCACAGCAGCCTTTTCATATGCCATGGCAGCCCTTTTATCAGTTATGCTAATATTCCTTTGTGTTTGGTTGTTTGCTGCAGGTAGTAGAAGTGTAGCACCATGGATGGAAATGCAGCAGCTGATGGGGGTGAGCCCACCTACGATCCAATGAAAGATCCAACAAGGAAGCCACAACGGTCAAATGATCCGGGATGGAACTATGGATATTGGTCTGAGCCTCCAAATCGGGATCTTGTTATGTGCGCTCTTTGTGGCAAGATAACTTCTGGAGGGATCAAGAGGCATAAAGAGCATCTTGCGGGCGTCGGGGGAGATGCAATTGGTTGTCCTAAGGCCACCACACAATTGAGGAGCGAAATGGGAACATATTTGGAGCAAAATAGGAGGATCAAGGGAGTAGTAGATGTAGATGATGTTCAGGAGGTTGTGGAGGTGAGTTCAGTTGGAGCAAACATCACCTCTAAAAGGCCAAGCTCAGGGACAGCAGCCAAACAGAATAAGAAAGCATTTATCACCAACATGCAAGGTAAAAAGAAGCCTGTTTCTGTTGTGTCTGCCGCCAATAGTTCCAAGCCAATTGTTGCCAAGCTACGAAGAACACCCTAGGATCTTGTAGATGAAAGACGCTCTGGGTGTTCTCAAAGCACCATGGAGTCCAGCACAAAGACTCTAGAAGAGAGGCAGTATGTCAATATGCAGTGGGCATTGTTCTTTTACGAGTGTGGCATTCCATTCAACGCTGCAAGTAGTAGGCAGTTTGAGGTTGCAATTGAAGCCTCTTGTCAATATGGGTCAGGTTACAAGCCTCCTAGTGCACATGAGCTGAGAGAGAAATTGCTTAATGATTGTGTGAAGGAAACATGACTTTTGAGGAGGCAACACGAGGCAGCATGGAAAAAATATGGATGCACACTCATGTCGGATAGCTGGTTGGATAAAAGAGGACGCCATTTGATTAACTTCCTTGTTAATAGTCCAGAGGGCACTTTCTTCTTGGAGTCGGTTGATGCCTCAAGTGTATGTCATGATGGTGATATGATAGTTGATTTGCTTGAGAAGAGAATTCTGGATGTTGGAAAAGAGAATGTGGTACAAGCTATCACCGATAATGGTGCTAATTACAAGAAAGCTGGCCACCTTCTAATGGAGAGGATGCCTACTCTATATTGGAGCCCGTGTGCATGTCATTGCTTGGACCTAATGTTGGAAGATATAGGAAAGTTGAAGGCATTTAAGAAGCCTATTGCAGGGGCTAGACGTGTCACAACTTTCATCTATAGACATGGAAGACTTCTTAGTCTAATGAGGAAGGCCACGGGTGGGGATCTTGTGAGACCAGCAGCCACTCATTTTGCCATAGCCATCCTCACACTTAGGAGTTTGGTCAAGAACAAGGCTGCATTGAGGAGTTTATTTACATCTGAAGAATGGGTTGGAAACAAGTTAGCAAAAACACAAGTTGGCTTGAATGTGCAAGAGATTATACTTTCAACGGAGTGGTGGAGCGCAATTGAGGACTGCCTTAGAGCTTCAACTCCACTTCTTAGAGTTCTTAGAGTAGCAGATGGTGATGAGAAGCCTGCCATGCCAGAGATTAAAGCACTTATGATTTATGCAAAGGAGAGGATCAATCTAGGTTTCCCTCAACAAAACAAGCAACCATTGCTCAAGAAGATCTTGGCCATTGTTGATAAGCGTTGGGAGAATCAAATGGATCATCCATTGTATGGGGCTGCTCTATTTTTGAACCCAGGAAAGTTCTTTCCTATTGTAAGCAGAAATGATGATGCCTTAGTTGGGGAGCTTAGGAGCTGCTTTAATGATGTGCTTGCAAAAATGGTACCGGATGCCAATGTTCGAAAAAAGATTGATCAACAATCTGTGCTCTATGAGCAACAGCGAGAAAGCTTTTCTAATCCATTGGCACTCGAGACCATGAGCACAAGAAACCCTCGTAAGTCATATTAAATGCATCATGTTAATTTCAGCATGTTAATTCCAGTTCCAGCAATGTAATTTCTGTACAAACTCTTAATATGTGTCAGTTTTTATCATTTTAGTTGATTTGTGGAGTTCATTTGGTGGTCGGGCCATTGACCTACAAAGGTTTGCAAAGCGCATTGTTAGTCTTTGTGCTTCATCATCTGGTTGTGAGAGGAATTGGAGCACGTTTGAATTTGTAAGTCAACTAGTAAAGCAGTATTTGTGTTTGTTCAATGATGATTTCAGCAAGTTATTTACTTATTTCACTTGTTGTTTCTACTTTGTAGATCCATACAAAGAAAAGGAACAGATTCCAATGGAAAAGGTTGAATGATCTTGTCTTTGTTTCATACAACCGGAAGAATATGCAACGGTTTCAAAAGAGGCGTGAGAAGGTGGGCGAGAATAGCTTTGAGGCTTTGGTCATTGAGGATTTTGATTGGGGCAATGAGTGGGTGGACCCATCACTATCACAACCTCAAGGTGCTCGAGGTTGTCCTGAAGACAATCAAGACATTACATGGGAGGATGTTGATGTGGCTATTGGTGCATCTTCAAACCTTCGAGGCCGCAATCTGCATAGGACAGCAACTACACTTCGTAGGGGCCAGACAAATGTCCGTCTCCACTACGCACGCAAGAGACCTACTACAACACGACCTATAATTCCTGAAGAAGATGAGGTAGAGGAGGACTTGGAGCAAGAGCAACACTCAAGTATGCCCAATGCGGAGGGGGAGGATTCAGACTACGTTGAGGATGATGATGATGTGAGCAATGACGATCAAGAGCCAACTAATGTTGACCAAGATGGTGAAGACAACACCAATGCCAATGAGTTTGATGATGATGACTTTTGATTGAGACTTTGAGAGTGGAGAGACATGAGAGAGCTGAGCTGGCCACCTTTATCCCTTTTGCTATGCTGGAATTATCTATTATTCTGTTTGTCTTATGTGGAATTATCTATTATTCTGTTTGTCTTATGTGGACCATTGCAGATTGCAGTTGCACTCATACTTGCTATCTTTCTTTCCACTTTTGTTTGCTGCCTCACTTTTATTTCTATTTTTTGTGGAATGTGCACTGGTAAGTGATGCATTATTCTAACATATTTGTTCATGACTTCATGTTGATGCAGAATTCTGTTGGGGAGAAAAGCAAGTGCAAAGAGGATGGGGGCTCTACAACAATCAGTTGCAAGGTGTGTATGGCTGTATGCCTAGTTGCTTAATGCCTACCAAATTCTACTTAATTCTGTTGCTTACAAGTCTCTAAGGCGTCGCCTCGCCTTATGCCTCAGCGCTTAGGCAGTGAGGCGCCCCCCCAGCGCCTCGCCTCGCCTTACCGCCTTAAAAACATAGTCTACTACTCCCTTGATCCTCCTATTTTGCTTCAAATATGTTCCCATTTCTCTCCTCAATTGTGTGGTGGCCTTAGGACAACCAATTGCATCTCCCCCGACGCCCGCAAGATGCTCTTTATGCCTCTTGATCCCTCCAGAAGTTATCTTGCCACAAAGAGCGCACACAATAAGATCCCGATTTGGAGGCTCAGACCAATATCCATAGTTCCATCCCGGATACCGTTGTGGCTTCCTTGTTGGATCTTTCATTGGATCGTAGGTGGGCTCACCCCCATCAGCTGCTGCATTTCCATCCATGGTGCTACACTTCTACTACCTGCAGCAAACAACCAAACACAAAGGAATATTAGCATAACTGATAAAAGGGCTGCCATGGCATATGAAAAGGCTGCTGTGGCAGCAACTAAACTACTCTACTCATGCAGATGTAGCAAACAGCGACAATCAACTAGCCATTAAACTAATCAGCATTCAACTAGTCATTAAACTAATCCATTGTTGAGCACAACACATCATGCATCAGTATTCAACTAGCCTTTATTCTAATCCACCCAACAGGCCAACAACATGCATTATTTTATTCAACCAAGGAGCATCCACTAAGGCACTAACCCCACTATCTTTAACTAATCACTAACATATGCCTGGCCACTAAGGCACTAACCACTATAAGAGACAAGTGAGCAACCACCAACCAGCTAGCACAAAACAGTCCAGCAAAGAAGAAAGAGAGCAGAGGAGGGTGTGGGAGAAGGGAGAGGGAGGTATACCTTACTGTTGCTCTTGCTTGTTGTTGCTGTACTGCAGAGGAGGAGCTGCTGGACAGGAGGATGAGGAGGAGCTGCTGGACAGGAGGAAGAGGAGGAGGAGCTGCTGGACAGGAGGAAGAGGAGGAGCTGCTGGAGAGGAGGAACCGTTGGAGAGGAGGGGGAGGAGCTGCTGGAGAGGAGCAGGAACCAGATCTGCTGGAGAGGAGCCACTAAAGAGAAGGAGGGGGAGGAGTGTGTGGATTGGGGGCTGTTTCTCTCTCTCTCTTTCTCCCCTCTTACCTGTTGGCGCCAACATGATTCCAGTTTCCCGCCTAAAATAGCTCCCCTGCCTGCCTGGCAAGCTAAGGCGTACAAAATGGACTAAGACAACGCCTCGGACGCCTAGGCAGACGCCTCGGACGCCTTATAGCTTAAGGCGGACGCCTTAGACACCCACCTAAGGCGAGGTGGACGCCTTGCCCTCGCAGGGCGCCCTGACGCCTAAGCGTCGCCTAGGCGACGCCTTAGGGACGCCTTGAAAACAGAGGGTATGAGACACTATCTTTTTGTTATTAGTCGACGAATTGTGACTCATGTAAACTCACTAATGTAAATAATAGTTATTCTTAACTCAAACCATAAATGTAGGCACTCAGCAGAATAAATTGTACCTAAAATGATCGAAATAGATAAAAGTACTCAAGGATGCTAGAAAAAAATGTTTTACTGGAGCAGAGCATTACAAGAACTTACTACGACGAATCAAGAAAACCTACTAAATCAGGTAATCCATCCGAGTTCTTTTGAGATATGATATCTTCGAAGAAAACCTGACCCTTGAGACCTGCAATGACATTTGAATATTTGATTCATATCAATTATAATGAAGTAACATTTGACTTATTTGTGTCACTTAGTTTTATCACAATGCTAGCATTGAGTTTTAGTTTTATCACAATGCTAACATTGAGTTTCTGGGTAAATTTTCTGATTTTGTGTTCATAGCTATAGGCCTACAATAGATCGCCTGCAAGAAAATATTAAATTATCATACATGCCATGTGATGATTATCACAAAACAATGGAATTACGGATAGAAACTGGATAATAGTAAATGAAGATGGGCGCCAAGAAGAAAATATCAACGTCACATGAGCTCCGCGTGATAAAGAAGGATACCAAGATCTATTTCAATATCTGATGGCTCAGGGGATAAATGAACAGAGACAAATGTGCAACAAGGAAAAGAAAAAGATGTACGAGAGAACAAAAACCAGTTCAACCAAAAATAACTACTAGGGGACGAAGATGAAGATTCAGATGTCCATTATGGCCAAAGAAAACCTAATGTTAATGCAGCCATTAGACAACACACTTATCCACAAATAAGTTGATTAGTAGCTTATCCTGTGAAAGTCGGACTATATGTATTTCCCCAAATAAAGAGCCTAAGAATACTAGACATTGGTCAAGATAAGGATGATACTTATTGGATAGTAAGGGTCCGAATGTTAGCACTATTCAATGCATGTCAAATTGCAATTATTCGGAAAAAACTTCTTCAATATATGTTTCTGGCAATAGCACTTCTATATCACACTAACATTTTCAGTTCATGAGAAGCATAAGAAAACCTCCAATGTTATTAGCTTGGCCTGCAAATGATCAACCATTGTTTGTTTAACAACATATATATGAACTAAGCTTCTTATACTACATGCAAGTCTTCTCGCTTTGTCTATTACTAATACATACAAGTAATATTTTCTCAGATATGACAACAACAAATCAAAATAATATACTTTTTAGTCCAAATTGGGAAAAAACACCTGTGAGGAGTCGGTTTCTATGAAGGAAGAAAAATATATAGTCCGGCAAATCGCTTCTACCAGCGGACACACTTCTCATCTTACTAAGTATTTCTCTCCCAATCTTTTTTTTTGTGGGGGCTCCCGATCTACTTCTACAAATCTAGCTCCGCCAACCAATACCTGACAATAGCTGGAAGGAAAACCTCTATATTGTGCCGCAGATCCAGCACGTGTACATCAACCTCCCCTTCGGCAAGCAAATTTTGGGCTGAACGCTGCCCTCCCATTGATGGCCCTCCTCCATCGAGCTGAGACCCAGCCACACAAGTTTGCCTCTGCTGCGTGCCCCATTCTAGGTCGCCATGATTAGGGCTCGCGTTTAGTACCTGAGGACGAGAAATTATAAAAACAGTAGCGAGAAGTGACATCAGAGAAGGTCAGGAGTTAGATTCCTGGAATACATTAGCTAGATCTTACTTCGCTGGCTGCTAATCACAACTGGTGGCGCATGTGGGTGAGGAGGACTAAAGGGGATCGACTGAGAGGAGAGGAAGATGCAGTTTTTCTTTTTAACTAAAGCAACAGTTCTATGTAGAGGATGACATGTGCATGTGGTTTGAGTAAAAAAAAATGATGTGGACTTTTCCTGGGTCGCTAGGTGGGCTGGACCGCTGGAGCATCGCAACGATGGCTTAATAGATGGGGTAAGTGAAGTAGCGCTTAGAATTTTCTAAGAAGTAGCTCAACATAAGCCAGTAAATTAGAGATGCCCCCCCCAGCTTATCTGCTCTAGTGAACGACACATTCAAAATAGTTAGTAAACAAAATTAGAAAAAACAAAAAAATCAGGCTTTCCGTATAAGCCATGTATACTTTTAGAAAACAAATAGGCTAAAAAGATCATGTGCGTGTATTTGGAGGTTAGTGCACATGCAATTATAATATTCTTCCATCTGAACTATGTGTTGTTGTACTGATCCACTTATTTGCCATAATGTTGTTGTAAGAAATTTACTATTGTTGCTATTGCCGTGTGAATATTATTTGGTGTCATATGCATTTCTAGAATATTTGTTAATTTTTATTGTTATATAATTATTCGATTATACCACATGTGGTATAGATTTTGATTTGATATATAAAGCACAAAACACCATGCAATTCCATAGTTCTTCGTCCGAACATGATTTGCTATTGAAAACTCACTGCGATTCTATAGCCCAATTCCATGAGCATCCAAGCATGTGAATTCGTATTCATGTCCATTACAGTTTCCATCCTGAATTCGAATTGAAACCAATTCAATAAGGAGGCCTCCAATACAGACATCCGAACACAGCGTGACAGTTTTTAAACAAAAAATATCTTCTTGGGAAGACATTGCCATGTCTTCTGAATAAAATGTCACCTACATAACTTTATCAGAACTGAAACTGCCAACCAATCTTTTGCATGTGCCACCCTCCTGACGAACGTTCGCCAGTTACGATGGTCCAAAAGTTGAGTTGAAAAAACAAAAACAATTACCTGTCAGGCACGAAGAGCCGAGCAGCGCTTTTCTTGCACCTTGTTTTTTTTGAGAAACACCAACATCACCCCTGACCCAGCCCACGCTCCACCCCGCCGCAAACCTAAAACCTAGCTTCCGCCGCCACGCTGATCCTTATTCCGGTAAAGCATCCTGATCCCCCACCTGCGAGTAAGGCCTGACCGGCCTCACCTTTTCTTGCTCTGCGAAATTTGGTAGATTTTCCGGATTTTGTGTGTTTATATGTGAAGCATGCATGTAGGCATCGATGCCCTTCTCCGGCGACCTGACAGAGCGCAACCGCCAGTTGCTGCTAGACCAGCAGAATTCCTCCGCCATAAAGATCCAGGTTTGTTTTAAACCCTTCACGATTGTATTACGGGGTTGGCGCATCGCCAGTTCAGCACGCTGCCCGTTCGAGTTCGATCTTCCATGGACCATCCGGGATAAATCTAAATTGGTATGTGTGCGTGGGGTTGTGGGTGGGGTGGGGTTGGGGGATGTGAGGTAAGTTGGGCGTTTTCATGATCCAATGATAGTTGAGTGTTCTTCAAAGTTGTTGGATCACTGGTTATGAAAAAGTTTATGCATGTTTCATGAACTATGGTGTGTGACATGGCAGATGTGTTATGTTTGTGTAAGCCACCCTCAGCTTTTTATCAGTGAGGAACTGCTACCTATTCTTTTCTAGACCCTCAATGGAAACTGACTATTTATAAGCTTTAGAGATGCTTTAGAGGGAAGAAGGCTATACAATCAAAATGTTCTGAAGCTTGAGAAAACTTCTGCTCTACTTTTGAAGGTTTCTTCCAGAATTTAGATAGGTAAGCATAGCCAAAAACTTAAAACCTATTCTGGTTCTGGAACAGCTCTTTGATTATGTTGCCATTAAATCAGGAAAAGCTATGTTGCTTCGGATTTTTTGGGTCAATTCCTGTTATTTTTTGATGCAAAGGAGGACAAAGATATTGATATACTATGTCAAGTCTGTGACCTGCTTCTACAATATGCCAAACGTGATGGTAAGTATGATGCTAAGAATAACATTCTTGTGATGTTTTAGGGTTTATGGTATAGTATACATGGTAACCTTTGGCGTGTTTGATCCTTTTCTTTACTTGCCTTACCACAATAAGCTCGGCTAGCTTGTTTCAGGCTCATAGTTTTGCCAGCTAATTCCTCTGCTGCATTTACCTCAAACGCACACACACATGTATGACTGCAGTTACCGACTAATATTTGTGCTAAGCATTTGACGACATTTGCTACCAAAATTGCCATGGAAAGCAAGTTTTAATAACCTACATACTGAACTGGAATCCTCGCTAGGCAAGGCTAGGGTGTAACTGGCTATTCCTCTATTAGAACGAACTTTAGCGCGATTGTGTATTGACTCTCCTAAATTATATCAATGAGATGGTTTTATTTGAGTTTGTTTAATGTTATTTTTACCCCTACATGTTGATGTTATCTTATCCTTAGCTCACAACTTGATTCGTGCCAATCTTCTTAGCATATTTCAGTCTTGTAGAATATATTTGTGAGCAGATCGTCAACATAATATTCATTTTCAATACATTTATGGGATTGACCATAATTTACCTTTACTCCTTTTTTTTGTTAAAGGAGATGTTGCAAGTCTCTTTGCTGGTGCAGATTACTCAGTGGAACATGTTGTAGTTCACAACGTAAAAAAGCTTGCACTCATCTGTGTGCGTGCTGTTCATCAGAAAAGGTTAGTTCAATTATTGAAATCTGTTGTTTAGAATATCCTTATTTATTCTGTTCTTATTTTCTTTGCAGTATGTAAAAATATATTTGATAACCTTTATTGGACAATGAACACTCACCGTAATATTCTTTTGATATCAGTTTTTTTTTGCATTATGAAGTACTATCTTGTGGTGCTAATACAGGAAACATATATTGTATATCTGTATTTTTTTCTTATATATTGCTATTTTCCCTTCTCACTGTATTTTGACGCTATACTACTTTGTTTTCTTCATGAACTACTAATTGCGCACCTGCAATGTACTTTTTGACTAAAATAAATAAACATATCACAAGTTTAATAAGTAGTTTAAAATTAAGAAGCATCGATACGGGGACACGGATGTGGGGACATGGATATGGCAATTTCTAGAAACAGCCATACGGCGATACAACGAGTATATATTAATATAAAATGCCATGCGATAAAGACAAAGGCTAATTTTGAGATGTGAGATTAAATCAAAATACTGCCCCATCTGTTTCCTTTGTGCCTCTTTTCAAGTCCTCAATGATTGAACGCATCAATTTCCTCAATCCTCATGGGACTTGCAAAATAAATCATACACTAGTATTATAATTTGAAGAAGACATAGGACATAAGCAGAAAAACAGTAAAAAAGTTTGCTTGTAGCTTGCCTACCCAATGATATATTCTTCCCAGCCTCCCAACTTCCAATTACAACCTCCAAGTGTGGTAAAGTTTTGAATAACAATAGTCCAACAGTAGCACCATCAGCATGTTGGCAGCATGAAGTAACAACATTACAACAAAGCATACAAGATACACACAATAGGCCTAAACAAACGACACTACAAGCAGACTACATCCCCAACACCCATCAATCCGGTACCAGCAGCAAGAGGCAATAAGAACGCAACATCAAACACCACGGTAGCAGCCCAACATCCAGTGCCCAGCAAGCAAGCGCCAAGCCGCCAAACGCATGGGAGGAGCATGATAGGTAGCAACATGGGAGAACTCGTGGAGAGCATGGTTGGGGAAGGCAATTGCCTTGCTCTGCCTCACCAGGTGACAGGGTGGCGGCAGAGGCGACTCCTTGGGGCAGCAAACGACTGCTGGCGGGGCGCACTCGTGCTCAAGTGCGGTCGTGCTCGATACAATCCCCTTCCCCCGGTCAATCGAGAATATATATATGAAAGTTAGAATGCATTAAAAAAAGTTACTATTTTATCACATTGTTCTTAGTCACCACACCAAGAAACATTGCCCCGGGTGTCAGTGATGATGACGCATGCGTTGGAATAGGTGCCATGCTCCTTCATGGTCTGTGGCCTGCGCGTGGCCTATATGGTGTCAAGATGGCACACACGATTCATGTCAAGCTCAGCCTCGATCATTACTGCGACTTGTGGCAGGTCTTTGTTAGCGTTCAAGCTGAGTTCTTTGTTAGTGTTCAGGCTGAGGAGAGGACGATGGCTTCTTTGAGTGCACTGCTCACGACGTACACAAGGGCTTGGCGTTGGGATCAGTGCTTTAAGTCGCTCGCTGTGATGGCGTGCATTGTGTGCATGCCGAATAAGGGCTCCATAATGAGCATGCTCTTAGCGTGTGTGCGTCGAACTCTGTGATGCTCAACACATTCATTTAGATGTCCCCGTTGGACAAGTACACCAAGTGCAGTTGCATCAAAGAGGTGACAAGATGGTGACTCCCATGTTTGTTGCGATGGACAAGAAGAAGAGAATGGTGACGAGGATCACGTGTCTACGTGCTCCTCGTGCAACATTAGAAGAGAGAGGGAGCACAAGATTAGAAGAGAATATGTTTCAAGGCGTTTTATGCAAACTTTTGTCTATGTAGCAATGGTCAACGTACTGCGCATGCACGTCAAAGTTGACCGAGGCTATGTAGGAGCTACAGTGAACAACTAAAATACTTCTTGGACACAAATATGCAATTTCGAAGAATCGGGACTAACTTCGCACCTTGCAAAAAGAATAAGGACCTTTGATAACTCGAAATTAAATATGAAACAAAATTACGTACTAAAACACATGCATATGAATATGAAGCAACATTGACATGACCGCATCTATGGATTCTCTGCATGTTTCTGTGTACTATAGTTTCAGAGGCCTCTTGTTTCACCTTTCTACCGATGACCACATTTGTTTGAGCTGAGAGTGTCGTCCCCACACTTGAGCCATCGACTATCTACACATTGCCAAGAAGCTCTGTGTTATCATCGGTTGCATGTCGATCTCGGCCTTTGTTGTCAGGCTGTCCTTGGACACCATTTCATGATCCAGCAGTTGGTTGCTGACATGTTATAATGTCATTGTCGAATGTTGTCATAATTAGCAAAAGTATTGTAGATGGGGAAGGAACTACTCTACCAGAACATACATATATGATAAAAGGCACAATGTCTAACTTCCTAGTATTTCATTCAGGTGGGTTGGTGTAGGGTGATGCTACAGGGGATAACCACCTAGACATCACAAGCTAATAATAATGGGGATAAATATGGTGTGTAGTCACCTAACCTAGATTGCATACTTCGGGCACATACCATCGAGGTGTGTCTTCTTTTCTTTAGCTTTCAACCTGTATCACAGTTAGTAGATTTTACTATACAACAACAAAGCCTTTAGTCCGAAACAAGTTGGGGTAGGCTAGAGCTGAAACCTAACTCGATACCAACTCCTGGTTCTGGCACGTGGATAGCTAACTTCCACACACCTCTGTCCATGGCTAGTTCTTTGGTGATATTCCAGTCAGATATCTCTTTAAGGACTCCTCCCATCTCAACTTTTGGTCTACCATGACCTGTCTTGACATTATGGAGTAGACCTTACTGTAGAAAGGAAAAAAATGATAGGTTAATGTGTCTGCTGGTTTCTTTTTATGGGTGACACCCAGGCTTAGAATCACATGGCCCAGAATCTAGAGTCACCCATCTGCAATCACATCCTTCCTTGGCAGTAAAGTATTACTAAATATTAAACGGTTGCTGAGAAATGAAGATAGTAAGATAGTACATAGCAATTCACAGTGGCAAGTTTCATGTACCATACATTGTATCAAGCATTCAAGCTAAGAATAGTCACTGGCTTTGCTGAAAAGATATAAATTTGAGAAAAGAACTTATGTTATATTTCTAGGAAATAGGCTAAAGTGTTGAAGCAGCACAAAAGGTTGTGCAGGAGCAACTCCACCTTGCTGCTACAATGTGTACAACACAAGTGTTGAAGGAACAGCTTCAATTTGCTGCGCTAGATATTGCTCTAGAGGCGAATGTAGGCCAATATGGCAACAAGAGTTCAATCCAGAACTTCTAGAGCACAAGATCTACTCCAAGATCTTAGATAAGAACAACAAGTTCTATTATAGGTAGTGGGTACATAGTCTGGGTTACAAAGTAGAGGTGAGGACCTCTATTTATAGGGCTTTGGGAAGCCTTCACATACTTCTACTTATAGCTGGAACACTCTAGAAAACATTATTTAGGATTCACCTCTTTACTCACAGCTAGTTATAACTAGAGAACTCTAGAAACAACAGGTAGGGTAAAGAAAGAAAAAAAAGGAATGCTACACTAGAGTGGAAATATCTAGAAGTAGCCAAATCGATCTGGCATCTGTTTTTTTTCTCATCTATTGTTCCTCACCATTCTCCCCTGGTTGTTTGGAACTCACCCTTGAGTTATCGTCATAGAGCACTTCTTCTGGATGGTAGAGAGTCAAGTCCGCAACATTGAAAGTGTTGGATATGCCCATGTCGTTTGGAAGATCTATCACATAAGCATTATCATTTATCTTCCTCATGATAGAGAAGGGCCCATACCTTTGCCGCCTAAGCTTCCTTTTGAAATTAGCAAGTTGTTTATATTTCTAATTTTGTGCTTCCAGAACACCACAAATCTCTTCAAGTAACTCAGTGTAATTATCAGCAAAGGACAATGCTGATTTTGAGTTTCCCCTTGATGGTAGCTTCACCAGGTCCACCAAATGTGTTGGAACTTTAGTGTAGACAATGGAAAAAGGGCTCCTTCCTGTGGATCTATGCTTGGAGTTATTGTAGGAGAACTTTGCAAGAGATAGAGTCAAATCCCGTTGTCCCTTTCTTTCTCCACAAATGCAACGGATCAGATTACCCAAAAACTTGTTCACCACTTCCGTTTGTCCATTTGTTTGTGGATTTGCAGTGCTAGAAAATTTCAACTCAGTGTTGAATTGCTAACACAAAGTGAGCCAAAATGCAGCAAGAAACTTGCTATCACGGTCTAGGACGATGGACCTTGGTACTCCATGAAGTCTGACCACTTCTCGAAAGAATAGGTTTGCCACATGATGAGCATCCCTTGTCTTGTGGCATGGGATGAAATGAGCCATCTTAGAGAATTTATCCACAACCACAAATACAACATCACTTCCTCTTCTTGTTCTTGGCAAGCCCAAGACGAAGTCCATAGAGATGTCCTCCCATGGAGCAACAGGAACAGGCAAAGACATGTATAACCCTGTGTTCTGGACTTGGCCTTTACAAGTTTGACATATGGGGCACCGCTGAACAAACTTGCCAGCATCTCTCTTTAGTTGTTGTGGCCAAAAGTAGTGAGATTCCAGGTTAGCGATAGTCTTGTCCCGTCCAACATGGCCACTAAGATCACTTGAATGGAGTTCTCTAATTAGTTTGCCACGCAGAGATCTCATTGGGATGCATAAATGATCATTTTTTAAGAGATAGCCATCCTGCACCAAATAGTCATCACTTAATGGCTGGCCCCTGATGTGCTTCACCCAAACATTGCCAAAGTATTCATCATCCTCATACAACTCCTTTATTTGATCCATGCCTAGAAGTTCAGCTTCAAAAGAAGTCAAGAGGCATGCACGACGACTCAAAGCATCGGCCAATCGGTTAGTTATCCCAGATTTATGCATGATCAGATAGTTAAACCTCTCCAGATATGCTGCCCATCTCGCTAGCATGCGGTCAACATGCTTTTGATTTCTAAATTTCTTCAAGGATTGATGGTCACTATATACAATGAACTCTTTAGGCAGCAAATAAACTTCCCAAGTTTTCAAGGCTATGAAAACGGCATACAATTCTTGTTGATAGGTGCTCCATTTCTGTCTAGCTTCACTTAACTTCTCACTAAAGAAAGCAATGGACTTCCTTTCTTGAGATAGAATAGCTCAAATGCCTACTCCACTCGCATCACACTCCAACTCAAAAGCCTTGTTGAAATCGGGTAGCACCAACACAGGAGCTTGTGATAGTTTTTGTTTAATCTCACTGAAACTAGCTTCAGCTGCATCTGTCCATTGGAATTTTCTTTTCTTCAAACACTCGGTAATTGGTGCCATGATAGTGCTGAAATTCTTCACAAATCGCCTATAGAAAGTTGCAAGGCCATGAAAACTTCTTACCTCAGAAATGGTCTTCGGAGTTGGCCATTCTCGGATTGCCTCAATCTTAGAATCATCAACATGAATACCGTCACATGTTATGATGAATCCTAGGAAAAGAAGTTGTGTTTGCCGGAAAACACATTTCTTCAAGTTGACGTAGAGCTCATTTCCCCTTAGTACTTCTAGCACCTTCCGAATGTGATCAAAGTGTTCATCCTCATCCTTGCTATAGATTAAGATGTCATCGATATAGACCACAACAAAGTGGGACAAGAAGGGTCGAAGGACTTGATTCATTAAGCACATAAAGGTACTTGGTGCATTTGAGAGTACAAATGGCATGACTAGCCATTCAAACAACCCTTCCTTTGTCTTGAAGGCGGTTTTCCATTCATCCCCGGGTCTGATATGGATTTGATGATATACGCTTCTTAAATCTAGCTTTGTGAACACTCTTGCTCCACTAAGTTGATCCAACATATCACCTAGACGGGGAATCGGGAATCTATACCTTACAGTGGTCTTGTTAATGGCTCTACTGTCCGTACACATGCGCTAAGATCCATCTTTCTTTGGCGCGAGTAGGGCTGGTACAACACATGGGCTAATACTTTCTCGAATGTGCCCCTTCTGCAGCAATTCCTCCACTCTCTCCTTCAATATATCATGCTCCTTTGGGCTCATTCGATAGTGTGGAAGACTAGGAAGACTTACTCTTGGAATTAAGTCAATTCTCTGTTGAATTTCTCTCATCGGTGGCAAGCCTTGTGGCTCTCCAAGTATGTTCTGAAATTCTGCTAATAAACTACATACCTTAGCTGGAATTTCAGCAGTCAAGTGCTCTTCTCCCTTTACAACAAGTGCAGCACACAAATCTGCCTTCTTCAAGTCTTCCATAAACTCATGAGGTATGGGAGATAGTTAACATAGTTTTGCCCTCCTCCTTAGAGATATTACCTCCGGTTTTGTTTGGTAAGATAATGATCTTTCTCTTGTTCAAAATGAAAGAGTAAGAGTTTTCCTTGCCCTTGCCCTTGTGTGTAGTATCCACATCACATTGCTAAGGTCTCCCAAGAAGAACATGGCTAGCGTCCATATTAACTACGTCACACAACACATTTGAGCGATAATGCTTGCCCAAAGAAAGTGGCAGGTGACATTGTTTGGTGAATCTCATATTCACTCCTTTCTTGATCCATCCAATAGTGTAGGGGTTTGGATGATCATGAGTATCAAGCTTTAAATGGCTCACCAAGTTCTGGGAGATAAGATTCTCGCAGCTGCAACTATCAATCACTAACTTGCATACTTTGCCATTCCCTGTGCATTTGCTCTCAAATATTTTCTTCCATTGTGTGTTGTCAGGTTGTGGCGTGGAACATAGGAGACGCTGAATCACACACACCACCTCTTCACCTTCTTGACGAACCTCTTGTCCCTCTACATCTTCCAATTCGTATTCTTCCTCATCGCCTTCACCATCATGGATAGTTGTGTTAACAAATTTCCTTAGTGGGCAGCCGCTGGATATGTGTCCCTCTTCACCACATTTATAACATTTTGGGCCTTCATTGGACTTGCCCTTGCCTCTAGTTTGCTTCTGGATGGGTCGTTTTGCCCTTGGTGGAGCCGTCTTTTCTTCCACTCTATTAGGCTGACTCCTAGACGAGCCTTTGGTATGAGGATATGGAGGATATGGAGCTTTAGTTGCCTTTCTTGTCCTCACAAACCTCTCGGCATTTAAGGCTCAAGCTTGTGCTTGATAAACGGACTAGAATTGTTGCATCATCAATCGATCTTGAATAGCATCATCGAGACCATTGATGTACCTTGCAACTTGTTGATCTTCAGTTTCAGCAAGGTTGCACCTCATTTGTTAGCCTTAGAAATTCCTCCGTGTAATCTGAAACAGTCCTATTTCCTTGAGCACAATTTTGAAATTGGATAAATAGGATCTGGTCATAATCAACGGGCAAAAATCTCCCTTACAAGAGACTTTTCATTTGCCGCCAAGTTCTCACACGAGGTTCTCCTCTCAGCCCACGCTCTTTTTGAACGCGATGCCACCATGCATCGGCTCCTCTTTTCAGCTTGTATGCGACCAAAGGAACTCTACGACTTCCGGAACCATCATGACCTCAAAGAAAGTCTCCACTTCATATAACCAATCTAGGCACCCTTCAGTATCAACATTTCCACTAAAAGTTGGGATCTCAGCTTTCACCTTGTATGTATCTCTTGCATATGTAGGGTTGGGTACTCTTGATATGCGTAGAGATCTGGTTCTTCAAGGGCATCATCATATTCTTCACCTTCATAAGCTTCAGCATAAATTGCCTTCTTGAAGCACGTTGAACAACATGTTGTTGTGGCGGCCTTGCTCCAAGATTACCTCTCCTTCTTTGATGAACATCTTCTTCTTCTTTGATGAACATCTTCTTCTTTGATGAACATCTCCTTCCTTCTTTAGATGAATCTCCTTCATTGGTAGCAGGGTGGACACCCTTTCTTATCATCTCAACCAGCTGGTCAAATCTCTGATTAAGATCTTCATGCAGCTCTTTAATTTGCTGTTCTGCAGCATCCATCCTCTTCAATTTCTCCATTGCTTGCTGCAGCTTGCTCTCGAAGAGGACAACAAGAACTAGTATGGGTCAAATGAGGCTCTGATGACCTGAAGCAGCACAAAGGTTGAGGAGGAGCAACTCCACCTTGCTGCTACAATGTGTACAACACAAGTTTTGAAGGAACAACTTCAACGTGTTGTGCTAGATATCCCTCTGGAGGCGAATGTAGGCCAATATGGCAACAAGAGTCCAATCCGAACTCCTAGAGCACAAGATCTACTCCAAGATCTTAGATAAGAACAAGTTCTATTATAGGTAGTGGATACATAGTCTAGGTTACAAAGTAGAGGTGAGGACCTCTATTTATAGGGCTTTGGGAAGCCTTCACATACTTCTACTTATAGCTGGAACACTCTAGAAAACATTATTTAGGATTCACCTCTCTACTCACAGCTAGTTATAACTAGAGAACTCTAGAAACAACATGTAGGGTAAAGAAAAAAAAGGAATACTACACTAGAGTGGAAATATCTAGAAGTAGCCAAACAGATCTGGCATCTATTTTTTTTCCTTATCTATATTGTTCCTCATCAAGTGTAATGAAGAGGAACATAATCGAACATAATTTTTAATTGTTCTAGGTGAGCACCTGGTGTGTAGTTGTATCTAAACCAATCAACAACAAATCTATGATTTTGGAGATAATTATGAGATGGTAAACAGGGATGTTTGAGCGGTAAATGTGGTGAGTGCTAAACATTGAAGCAACCTAACGTCCTGGACAAGTGAGATGTCTTTGATCTCTAGAACCGATGCTCTTTATATTAGTGGAAATATAGCTCACCCACCAAGCTTTAGCAAAGTCTAGTTTTCTACTCCCTCCGTTCCATAATATAAGAACGTTTTTCAAACTACCAAAGCTTGAAAAACGTTCTTATATTATGGGACGGAGGGAGTATCATTCATGATGACATGAGCACTATTAAATTTGACCTTTTTTTAAGTGACTTGGTGATTATGTTTTAACATTTTTCAAACTACCAAAGCTTGAAAAACGTTCTTATATTATGGGACGGAGGGAGTATCATTCATGATGACATGAGCACTATTAAATTTGACCTTTTTTTAAGTGACTTGGTGATTATGTTTTAATAGGTTTGAATGGGGTAGCCAACTGTTGATGCCATTGGGAAGTACAACTATCCCTTCTGTTCTTTTATTAGTATTTGTGGCCTGCTTGATAAACCCTAAATTTTCATGGAAATGTGAAGTAATCGGGTATCTTCAACAGGAAAAGACCTATTTCTTATTTCGAGAGCTAATTATTGCTGTACCGGTACATTCTATTTCTGCATTAAGATTGTGTATTTGTTTGTGTTTTTAGGCAACTTGTTGACCAGTAATGTAAATTTTGACTTGCATAACATCGACATCAATAACAACCATAACAACAATAGCAACAAGAACAAGACAACATTTTCCCTTGGTCATTCAGGGGTAGGCTAGAGTTGAATCCCGGCAGGAGCCACTTAGGCAAAAAATGGCTAGTAGTTTTGTTATGATTTTTGGATCGAAGGTTGATGTCGTGCCGAGGAGGTGCTCTTGGGCAGATGAGTTGCCTACTAGCGTGTGCCTCACAATCGGCTGTGAGGGAGATAACAATGGTAGAGGAGATAATAGGGAATTAGAACTTTTAACTGCTTTAAAATATCAATTGCCTTTGAACAACGTGTCTACCTCTTTAAATAGAGGAAAGCCTTACATGTGACTTGACTTGGAACCCAACTAAGATTATAAATAGAGGAAGCCTTACATGTGACTTGACTTGGAACCTAACATATATCAATTAACCTATTCAAATACAAACTGACTCTTTCCATTAGGGATCAGTCCTAACTAAAAGACAACCTAGAGGACAACATGCCTTTCCTCTGCCGCAACCTAACTTGTCCCAAGCTGGTCCTTGCACCTTGTGAAGGGTATACCCCACATAACATATGTCCCTTCCTCGGCAAACAACTTGTCTTCGAGTTGAAATTCCGGGAACTTCGGTTCCCATATAAAATCATCTTCCTTCGTACCTTTCCCACTAAACAAGCACGTGCCTGACATCAAGGCATATGCTTGCACCAAGGATCTTGGCTGGCTGCAAGATCATCTTGCATTGTGGGTCACCATGGAATTTTTCAGAAGACTAACATGAAACATCATGTAGTTTTGCTCATGGAGGGAGTTCTAGATGGTATATGCTACTTACCCAATACGTTCCAATACCTTGAATGGTACATAGTATTTGGGAGAAAGCTTCCCGTGCACATGTCTTGGCAAGGATGTTGTTGTTCTATGTTGTAGGCGCAACCAAGGCCATTCTCCCAACTTGAACGAAAGTTCCTCGAGATTATCATCATAACATGTGACGGTATTCATGTTGATGATTCTAGAGGTTCACCAACGTTGGAGTTGCTGCTATTTCCTGATGCAAGTCGTCCATGAGTGCAAACATAGGCACCCAAAAGGGCATATGCTGTCATATCCGCTGTTCCATCACATCGGGAGAGGGCACCAACCACCGTGTTAAGGCGCCCAGGCCGGTACTCTACTGCGAAGTTATAGCTGAAGAGCTTGCTTACCCATAGATGTTGAGGGATCGTTGGGAACAATTGGTCAAGGAGGAGCTTCAAGCTATAGTGGTTGGTGTGGACCTCGAAGCTATAGTGGTCTGTGTGGACCAAGAAGTTTACTTGGTGCAAGTACGACCTATGCCCACAAGTACGACCGCCATGTCGAACAACCTGAACCAGACCAATCAACTCACATTGACAATGTAGATGGCGATGGCTGACGGCGTAATGCCTTGGCCTGTGCGGTCATTCAACTCATCCTGAAATTGAGTTGCATATGTATAGGACTCTACCCCTTGCGGCCCAAGCCCACACCCCATGTACGTTGTAGTGGTGGTATAATACATCCATGATCCATCTTCCAGGCGAATGGTCCAAAAAATATGTTCCTGTTGGGCCTAGGCCATACGGCAGTTGTGATTCTAATTACTATAAGTAATCACGATTAGGATGCAAACTACTGTAAATTAGCACTGGTCCCTGCTATAGTTTGTTGTGGGTGGCCGAGCCATTTGGGGGGGGGGGGTCTGGCCCCTGCTTGCTCCGCCCCCATCAACAAAGCCTTCAGTCCCCCAAGCAAGTTTATTGTATCAACCCATAAGGTCGCGAAACCGACTCATGGTTCTGGCACATGGATAGGTAACTTTCACGCCCCCCTGTCCATGGCTAGTTCTTTGCAGATAACCGAATAGCATGAAAATTTATATTCAGGTCTATAGTTTTCAACATAACTTGTCTATGCACTATGGAGAAATGGTAAATAGAATGAAAACAATAAACTACAACAACAACAAAGCCTTTAGTCCCAAACAAGTTGGGGTAGGCTAGAGGTGAAACCATAAGATCTTGCGACCAAGTCATGGCTCTGGCACATGGATAGCGAGCTTCCATGCACCCCTGTCCATAGCTAGTTCTTTGGTGATACTCCAATCCTTCAGGTCTCTCTTAACGGACTCCTCCCATGTCAAATTCGGTCTACCCCGCCTTGTCTTGACATTCTCCGCACGCTTTAGCCGTCCACTATGCACTGGAGCTTCTGGAGGCTTGCGCGGAATATGCCCAAACCATCTCAGGCGATGTTGGACAAGCTTCTCTTCAATTGGTGCTACCCCAACTCTATCTTGTATATCATCATTCCGGACTCAATCCTCGTGTGGCCACACATCCATCTCAACATACGCATCTCCGCCACACCTAACTGTTGAACATGTCGCCTTTTAGTCGGCCAACACTCAGCAGCGCCATACAACATTGCGGGTCGAACCGCCGTCTTGTAGAACTTGCCTTTTAGCTTTTGTGGCACTCTCTTGTCATAGAGAATGCCAGAAGCTTGGCGCCACTTTATCCATCCGACTTTGATTCGATTGTTCACATCTTCATCAATACCCCCATCCTCCTGCAGCATCGACCCCAAATATCGAAAGGTGTCCTTCTAAGGTACCACCTGCCCATCAAGGCTAACCTCCTCCTCCTCACACCTAGTAGTACTGAAACCGCACATCATGTACTCAGTTTTGGTTCTACTAAGCCTAAACCCTTTCGATTCCAAGGTTTGTCTCCATAACTCTAACTTCCTGTTTACCCCCGTCTGACTCACCACATCATCCGCAAAGAGCATACAACATGGGATATCTCCTTGTATATCCCTTGTGACCTCATCCATCACCAAGACAAAAAGATAAGGGCTCAAAGTTGACCCCTGATGCAGTCCTATCTTAATCGGGAAGTCATCAGTGACAACATCACTTGTTCGAACACTTGTCACAACATTATCGTACATGTCCTTGATGAGGGTAATGTACTTTGCTGGGACTTTGTGTTTCTCCAAGGCCCACCACATGACCTTCCGCGGTATCTTATCATAGGCTTCTCCAAGTCAATGAACACCATATGCAAGTCCTTTTGCTCCCTATATCTCTCCATAAGTTGCTTACCAAGAAAATGGCTTCCATGGTCGACCTCCCAGGCATGAAACCAAATTGATTTTTGGTCACGCTTGTCATTCTTTTTAAGCGGTGCTCAATGACTCTCCCATAGCTTCATTGTATGGCTCATTAGCTTAATCCCACGGTAATTAGTACAACTCTGAACATCCCCTTTGTTCTTGAAGATTGGTACTAATATACTCCATCTCCACTCTTCTGGCATCTTGTTTGCCCGAAAAATTAGGTTGAAAAGCTTGGTTAGCCATACTATCGCTATGTCCCCGAGGCCTTTCCACACCTCAGTGGGGATACAATCAGGGCCCATCACCTTGCCTCCTTTCATCCTTTTAAAGCCTCCTTGACCTCAGTCTCTTGGATTCGCCGCACAAAACACATGCTGGTCTCATCAAAGGAGTCGTCCAGTTCAATGGTAGAACTCTCATTCTCCCCATTGAACAACTTGTCGAAGTACTCCCGCCATCTATGCTTAATCTCCTCGTCCTTCACCAAGAGTTGGTCTGCTCCGTCCTTGATGCATTTGACTTGGCCAATATCCCTCGTCTTCCTCTCTTGGATCTTGGCCATCTTATAGATGTCCCTTTCGCCTTCCTTCGTTCCTAACCATTGGTAGAGGTCCTCATATGCCTGACCCCTTGCTTCACTGACAGCTCGCTTTGCGGCCTTCTTCGCCATCTTGTACTTCTCTATGTTGTCTGCACTCCTATCCAGGTATAGGCATCTGAAGCAATCTTTTTCTCTTTAATCGCCTTCTGGACATCATCATTCCACCACCAGGTATCCTTATCTCCGCTTCTCCTTCCCTTGGACACTCCAAACTCCTCCGAGGCCACCTTACGGATGCAAGTCGCCATCTTCATCCACACATTGTCCGCATCCCCTCCTTCCTCCCAAGGGCCCTACTTAATGACCCTCTCCTTGAGCGCCCGAGCTACCACCCCCTTGAGCTTCCACCACTTTGTTCTAGCGACTTTGGCATGCTTATCCCGCTGGACATGAATCCGAAAGCGGAAGTCAGCAACCACCAGCTTATGCTGGGGTACAACACTCTCTCCAGGTATCACCTTACAGTCTAGGCACACACGCCTATCTTCTCTTCTCGAGAGGATGAAATTGATCTGGCTAGAGCGTTGGCCACTACTAAAACAATAAACTCCAATGAAAAATTTCATGTAGCCACAACCCACACTCGTATATTAGATACGACTTTGTACCCCTAGGATTTGTCATACAGATATACTCCCTCCGTTCCTTTATGTAAGGTGTATTATTTTTGGCACGGTGACCAAGGCACGTAATTATAGAGATGTTTTGGACGAAATTACCCTTGGCAAATTTGTTGGCTAGTGGCAAGTAAATCAGTGAATCCAGAAAAGTAAGAGATACATGCAATCGAGAGAGAGATACTTTCCTTCTTTTACTACAAGTAGAGATACATGCAATCGGGAGAGAGATACTTTCCTTTTTTTCTCGAGGGCTAAAAGGGGAATTATGAGGATTTAGAAGAAATGCACCTTACATTGTGGAATTTTATCAAAAAACAAATACACCTTATATAAAGGAACGGAGGGAGTATAATGGAAGTGAAATTCTCATGGTTTATGATCTCTTTTCTATATTTCTGTGCAAAGGGAATTGCTTCATATGTTATTATTATACATCTCAACTTCAGTTGTTCAATTTCTAGTTCCTACTCCTGTTTAAGCTAGCTAAACTCCTCTCCTCTTAACACCTGTTCATGACTACATGTATGAAAATCGAAACATATTATTGCTGCAAGGTCCACATGCTAATAGATGGTCAGTCTCTTGTGTTTTCCTTCCATACAACTTCTGTCGAGCATATATTCTTCACCCTATTTTGTACTATTTGTGATCTTGACATTAACCAAATTGTAGAATGGTGGACCTCAGTATAATGATTGTAAGCCTGTTTTTATACAAGTCCTGTCCTATCAGGAATTCATCTTGTGTGTTCTTATCACATTAGACATAAAATATCATGGTTCAACAAATAATAACTGCTGTTGATTTGGTTTGGATAAGCATTTATTGTTAGGCATATGGATTTATTCACTACTGTAGCAAACCCTTGATGTCTAGAATTGAGCAGTTGTTTGGGAGAGACTAGAATTATTCATGACAGTAGTAGTATTTTTTTAATGATATGTTTTTGTTTGTTTGTGATGGGTCCCATTATTCAGCAAAATGCAAGATATTTGGAGCATCATGATAGTACATCTGCTCTGGAACATGTTCTCATACTTCTAGCTTCTCATGTTGGCCATCATCCGTGTTATTGTCCAATTGTGGATCCAAGATGGAGTTTTTCCTCTCAGCTTTTATCTATTCCTTTCGTCTGGCATCATTTGCCACATTTTAAGAAGGTGAGCATTTCCTTTATTTTTTTGTTTGATGACTCCTTATTAAGAAAATAATTATGACTTGCAAACTTAGTAATTGTTGCCTTGGTGAATCTAAGGCTGTGTTTGGTTGGACTTTTAGAGCCAACTTCTAGCTTTTCAAAGCTATAAGCTAACCAACGGGGTAAAATGAGAAGCAGAAATTGCAAAAGTTGCAGCTTCTCCGTAGTGCAATATTCACAGCTGGTGCACCCCCAACTTCAGAATGGTATTTTTAGCTGCCCCCTTGAAACTGCAACGCATTTACCCACCACTGCCACTCCCAAGTCATACCACTTTGTTCTCTTTTTCTCTTACTCACGCACAGAAAACGAACAGGACACACGCACAGAATTCGCGCCGCCCGACCTGCGCGACTCTGCCGCTCGTAACCCCTCGGCTCTGTCCGGCGAACCTCGATGTCCAGCGCACCGGCCCTTCTCCTTCCTCCTTCCTCCTTCCAACTACTGCCTCCCTTTCCTCCCGCAGTGGTGGTCCGGCGACTCCGGGGCCGGTACACCAGCTCTTCTCCCCCTTCTCCTTCCTCCTCCCTCCCTCTGCCCCTATTACATCCCCTAGCTCCCCTCTTCCCGATGGTGCAGGTCCGGCCGTCCAATAGCGCCGGCGCATTGGCCCTCCTCCCTCCATCCCTCATCCCCATCCATCCGTCTTTGTTTCAAAATTTTCTTTCCCTGTTCATGTATTTTTTTTCCTGTTTTTCTTTTTGTGATTTGATGATTGATGATTAATAGCCATAGATTGGAGATTGTTAGCATACTATCATTAGTACTTGCTGCATATTGCTACTCGCCAGTGCATTTTCAAGTTTATGTATGAATGGATTGTGCTTGATATGTGTATGTGGTAATGCTTCGATGTGCAAATGATTGCAAGTTGTTGTTCAACTTGTGATTGGATAACATCCAATGCTCATTCAGTTACCTACAAATGTGCATACCACTGCTTTACGGTCAATTAACACATAAACGTATTCATTCAGGCCTCAGGGGCCTTACAGACAATTCACAGCCAAATCTACAGTTTCACAATCATTTTAACCAAACAGCATTCAGCTTCTCCACAGCAGCATTTTCACAGCAGCTTTTCAAGAATCTGCAGCTCAACCAAACACAGCCTAAGATTGTCTTAGATTATTACACATTGATATGAACTGTTCTACTTCTCCATTACAAACTCCGATTTGTTGGAATTTGTTATAGGACTGGTATGTTTTTACTAATTACTGTGATGAGGGCACAAATTATTGCAATGAAGGTGTATTTGATCACTCCTATTACATTGTTTCATTCTCAAATCTGAGACTCTTGGAATATTATGCATTAATATGAACTGCTATTATTTCTCCAATAGAAACTTTGATTTGTTGGGACCTGTTCTAGCAGTTGTATGCTTTTACTAATTATTGCAATCAGGGTACTAATTGTTGCAATGAAGGTATATTTGATCATTCTTATTGCTTATGTGACTTCAGGTTTTCTCTGCTAATGGATTCAGCACATATCATTTTCATCAGATAGCTTCCTTTTTGTCCTCTCATGCTGATATTATTCCAAATGATATATCAGCCAATCATCCAAGATATGTGTGTGTTCTTGCAAATGTACTTGAATGTGCAACCTGTAATTTGTCTGAACCGAAGTTTGCTTCTAATATGGTAGGTTTTCTATTTCCACCTATATTTTGTTTTGTTGTGTAGAGATGTATGGGGTTCTCTTATTCTGTACTCCCTCCGTTCGGAATTACTTGTCATAAAGATGAATGTATCTACAACTAAAATACATCTAGATACATTCATTTCTTGGACGAGTAATTCCAAACGGAGGGAGTACATGTTTACGGTTCCCCCCTTCACCGCCCAGTTGACACCATGGATTATTCACCCTTTACCTGGATATATCTCATGGCTTCTCTTAGTGAGTTCCTTCCTATTCTTGCACTTAATATGGTTCTCCCGTTTGGAGTGGATCTAGGAATGGATCTGCAAGTTAATCTCCAATATCGGTCTCTTGTTGATTGCGCCACTTGGTTGCTCGCAAGATGTGGGTATCTAGGAATGCCAATTTATGAGCTCCGCCCTGAGTCTTGAGGATATCTCTTTTCTAGTTTCTTCGGAGTGAATTCACTTCCTTCTAGAGTTCCACACAGCCCCCCTGGTTTCTGTTACGAACTGAACCCTTGTATTGCTATGGGCCAAACAGGTCAGATACATATGCAAATAAACCCCTATATAAGGGAGAAACTACACACCCCTATACACAACACTATAACACTTGACACCCCCCTCAAACTTAGGGTGGGTCTACAACACTGAGTTTGGAAAGAAAAAAGCTGTGTTGAGCTTGGGTTTGTGCCTTCGTGAAGAAATCTGCAAGTTGGAGCTTGGAGGGCATGAACTGGAGAGCCACAATCTGGTCTTGCACCTGCCATCGCGTGTAAGAAGTATCCACACCAATGTGTTTCGTGAGCTCATGCTTCACAGGATCATGAGCAATGCTGATCGCGTCGGTGCTTTCCGAAGAAAGAGGAGTCGGTGGAGTAGTAGAGACCCCAAAATCATCAAGAAGCCACCGCAACCAAGTGACTTCAGCTGTCAGTGCTGCCATAGCCCTCAACTCAGCCTCAGCACTCGAACGGGAAACCGCTATCTGTTTCTTAGTCTTCCAGGTAATCAAAGAGGAACCAAGAAAAAACACAGTAGGCTGAAAGGGATCGATGATCACTTAGCCCACGTGGCGTCAGAATATGCCTGAATCTCCAAGGAACTCGAACAAGGAAAAAATAGGCAGCGAGAGGAGGTTCAACGAAGATAGTGCAGAACCCGAAGCAGGTGAGAGTAGTGAAGCTGAGTAGGAGCAGAAACAAACTGGCTCAAAATGTGGACAACATGAGAGATGTCAGGACGGATGCCAAGGTAGACAAGGCTCCCAACAAGGTGACGATATCGGCTGGGGTCCTTAAGAGGCTCACCATTAGTGGGCCGAAGGTGAACTCCAAGCTCCATGGGAGTGTCCACGGGTGCGCTGATCAAAAAGACATGCACGAGCAAGAAGCTCCTGAGTATACTTCTCTTGAGAGAGAAGAGTGCCCTCGGGCGTAGAAGACACCTCAAGACCAAGGAAATATCGAAGTGGACCCAGATCTGACATCAAGAACTTTCACTAAGACGCTTCTTCACAAAATCAATGAATGAAGAATCATCGCCGGTGATGATCATGTCATCGACATATAGAAGAAGCGTCCGACCACAAGTGGAGGTGTGAACAAAGAGTGCAGGGTCGTGATCGCTGGCTTTGAAACCAGCATCTGTGACAAAGAAGGACAAGCGCTCAAACCAGGCACGAGGAGCTTGCTTGAGCCCATAAAGAGAACGTCGTAGACGGCAGACCATGCCAGAAGGAACATAGTATCCTGGAGGCTACTTCTAGATATTTCTACTCTAGTGTGCTATTTCCTTTCTTTTCTTTTCTTTACCGTAGCTCCAGTTTTCTAGAGTGTATGAGTAGCTATGAGTAGAATGGTGAATATTAAGTAATATTTTCTAGACTGTTCCAGTTATAAGTAGAAGTGAGGTGTGAAGACTTCTCAAAGCCCTATAAATAGAGGTCCTCACCTCTAGTTTGAAAATAGCCATGTACCCCACTGCCTATAATAGAACTTGGTGTTCTTATCTAAGATCTTGGAGTATATCTTGTGCTCTAGGAGTTCGAATTGAACTCCTGCTGCCATATCAGCCCTAGCTCCGCCTCTAGAGCGATATCTAGCGCATAAAGTTGAAGTTGTTCCTTCAACACTTGTGCTATACACTTTATAGCAGCAAGTTGGAGTTGCTCCTCCACAACCTTGTGCTGCTTCAAAGTCTTCCTAATCTTCCAAACCACCGAATAAGCCCAAAAGATTTATCATAACAGGCGGGGGCATTCATGTTGATGATTCTCAGGTTTAATCAATCCGAGAATGGCCAACTCTGAAGACCATTTCTGAAGTTAGAAAGTTTCATGGCCTTGCAACCTTCTATAGGTGATTTGTGAAGAATTTCAGCACTATCATGGCACCAATTAGTGAGTGTCTGAAGAAAGAAAGTCCCAATGGACTAGAGTGGCTGAAGTGTTTCAATGAGGTCAAGCATAAACTCTCACAAGCTCCTGTCTGTTCGGACACGTCCAGACGTGTCCATGGACAACCGGGAGGAAGTCGGCCCGCTAACGGTAGCCCTCAAATTTCCTCTGTTCGCGTGCCCTTATTATTTTTTTCAAGTCTTTTTTCTCCTAATATTGAAAATAATCAAATATAAATGCTAAAATGCATCAATAATTTGAAGATACATATTCCAATGCAACAATATTCAAATATAATAAATATTACAATCCAAACATTAAAGTTTTCAAATATAATAGTTCAAATTTAAATTTTGTTTATCCGCCCGCATACTCCAATTCAGAAGCTGTGTATGTGTTCCTTGATACAAATCTGATGATGCATCTCGAGAAAATTCTCAAATGTTGTCATCTCTTGATGTGGAAACTGGATATGTTCACCCATCTATTCAGAATCTAGAACATTGCAGACACTCTCACCCTCATCCTCCACAATCATGTTGTGCATGATCACACACCAGGTCATCACCTCCCACAATGTCTTTGAATCCCATTGTTAGCAGGTCCGCGAACAGCTGCAAAACATGCTTGGAGAGCACTCCAAATGCCCTCGCCACATTCTTTCTAGCACCTTGTCTAGCAGCAAAGTGAAATTTCTTGTTAATTATTGGATTGGAGATGGTATTGACAATCGTCGTTCACGAGGATAGATACCATAAAATACCACACATGTTGTAGTCGTGCCAATTGATGAAATAGGTGCACATCATAGCCTTGCATACAATGGAGAACAATGGAGCATGTTGATGTCATTGTGAGACCAGGCATGCCAAAGAAAGAATGCCAAATCCAGAGGTCTTGCGATGCAACCGCTTCAAGAATGATGGTGGGTTTTTTAACATGGCCTTGGTATTGCCCTTGTTAAGCATGGTAGTTCTTCCACTTCCAGTGCATGCAATCCAGGAAATCGAGCAAATCGAGCATACCTGGAGACTCTTGATTCTCCAAGTGCCAAAATCCTGTGTCCTTGGCATTTGGTTCCCTCGAGTACTCCGATCTAAACACCTTCACCAGCGCAGTAGCAAATCATACCATTGCTTCCAAGTATGTGCTCTTATATAGACATCCAAAGGTACTCATCCCACTGGTCTGCCGCGCAAGCATCCTCATAGCAGCCATGCACTTCTCCACTGGTCGGTGGCTGTGCCATGCAAGTATCCTCGGTGGCTGTGCCATGCAAGTATCCTAGCAGCCGTGCACTTCTGGAGACCAGAGAACCCAAGCAAGCGAACAGCATCCCTCTTCAGCTTGAAGTAATCATCATAGGCCTTGACATCATCTATTATGCGCAAGAACAGTGGTCGGCGCCTCTGGTAGCAATGGCGAAAATAGCGCTTGAGTAGCGCATAGGGGGCACAATAGTTGTCTTAGAGATCAACATGGTCCCTTGCCCGGCGGTGATTGAACACTCGGATGTCACGATGTTGAACCCTTTAGGTTGGGAAGCTTAGTTCAGAAGCATGCTGTACCGTGCATTGCTGCTATTTTACTGTACATCTCAGTTACAACGATCAAAGCGTAATTGACTGAAGATATTGAATTAATATACTGAAGATGCTGAATTCATATTAATTCTTGGCATGTTATAAACTTTCTGTGCGCATTTTCTTTCCAAACAGGTAGCTGACATCATTGGTATTTCTATGTCATTGCTGGAGCAGTTGGCAAAAATCAAGCCACCTAGTGAAAGTAAGTTACATTTCAGTTACAACCTTTTATCTCTCGCTGTGTAGCTTGCCTGTACAGATGTTTTAAAAAGTGATAGGCGTTAATTGTTCGTTTTGCCACCGCCTTGCGCTTTTCTGACCAAAGTTCACCGCCAGCGCTCCGCAAGGCGCTCAAATCCGTGGCGCTTTTGGTGCCGTGGATGATCTGGAAACATAGGAACGCATGCGTTTTTGACCATGTGAGCCCATTGCTCAATGAGCTTGTTGACAGGATCAAGGACGAGGCCCACTGTTGGGCAAGGGCTGGGGCTCAAGGGCTCAGGGTCGTTTTGCCATCATCATGGGATGTCCACTGATCAGCTGACAACGGTGTAAAACTGCCTCCTAGGAGGATGTAAATTTCCTATCTTTCCAATGCAATGAAACGCAAAGGCCATTTGCGTTTTCTCGAAAAAATAATAATTATGCGCACATTAAGCGCTGGACGTTTTGCTATCGAGTAGAGCTTAGGTGTGCCTTTTTCTTTAACTATGCCTGTACTTGATTATAGAGAAACGGAAAGGCTTGCATCTCGCTGTATTGGATAGATGGAGAAAGTCCCCGTTACAGCGTCTTGGCCGTGGTAGGCTTGAAGAGCTCCAGCAGTCGACGATTTTTTCGCTGACCTTAGGAGGCCTTGTTGTTGATCGGACCTAAGAGAGAGCCTCATGCCAAGTTATGTGCCAAAACAGACAATCAACATGGAGGCCTTGCTGTTGATAGGACCCAAGAGAGAACCTCATGCTAAGACATCCACCAAAACTGACGATCAACACGGAGGAGGCCCATCGTTTGCTTAGCTTGATCACAGAACTGCGATCCAAGACTGCGATCTAGGAGAACCTTCACCTTTCGAAGTGCCGAGCCTTTCCAAGTTAGCTTGCAAGCCGTGTACTTGAAGGAGACTGAAATGTCGCCTGGTTGTAGGATCTGGCTGAATAGCAGCCGTGGGCCTCCCACTTCCGCACAAGCATATCCATGTAAAGCTGGAAGCCTGGAAGTCATCCATAGCTTGGCAAAGTGCGATATAATGCATCAGCTCAAGCATACCCGATGCTCGTTGGATATCCCTAACCCAAGATCTCTCTTGTAGTGCATGTACCGATGTAACATTTTGTGTTGTCACTTATATTGTAGGCCCTTATGATAGTGAGAAGTTCCTGCAAAATGTGATTTACTTCACCTGAACTTGGTTGAAATCATAATATTTTTTTCTTTGCCTCTGTTATTAGATTAAAATACATTAGTGAAAACTCGAGAGTACAGAAGAATCATGAATCACAAGCACATCTAAAACTTAGGTCGTAGTCTCTTGCCTTGTATAAACTAGTACATTATGTTGTATATAGGTAGTTTATAAATACTCCCTCCGTTCAGAAATATAAGATGTTTTGCATATTTCAATATGGACTGCATACGGACTGAAATGAATGAACGAACACACTAAAACGTGACTATATACATCTGATTAAATAAAAGTTAGAACATCTTATATTTGTGAGCGGAGGGAGTATTTTTAATTTACTCTCCCATCTCATATATATTAATAGATTACCTGTGCCCATGTAACCATATGGTATACATAAAAAAAGCAATCTCAGTGTCATTTATGAGTCACTCATTGGAGCTTAGGTCACGCAGAGTCCGCGGGTAGAATGTAGCCCCGTTGCCATCCCTAGCTGACATTTTGTAACTGTAAACTGATCACAAATTGTTGATCTATTTGCATCTCAGTGGTATTCTAGTGCTCTTAAGATTTGTTCCTACTAGATGTTCTTTTAACTTTCTAAACTGGAGTCTAAGGTGAGTCGTATTCTTCTTATATATCTACAGTGTTAGGTGACAATGATGCCATGACCATGAGTGGTGGTGTTAAGAATGGTGTTGATGTTGATTTGCGAAGACATATACTTGGATTATTTGATCCAAATTCAAGGTTGCTTGAATATCTGGTATGCTTATTTGTTGAAAGTTACTCTCTTTAGTTTATTGGGCTCCCATGCCCAATTCTGATTTGTTTTGTTTGACCTTCGCATGTATTACACATAGGTGAATGCTATGGTTAAATGTACATTGAGCACCGACGATGCTAACCTAGTTGGGCCATCAGATGTTGAGATGGAAGTTATAGGTTCTATTTGTGCTTTTCTTCATGTCATGGGGAATACGTTTCATCTAGATGGAATTATGACTACGCTGGCCTACCATACTGAAATTGTTCCTGCATTATGGAATTTCATTAAGCACTGTCATGAAAACCAGAGATGGCAATCTTTTTCCAAGTGTGTGTCTCTGTGGCTTGCAGATGCTCCTGGTTGGCTTCTGCCAGTGTCCATATTTTGTCCTATATACAAGTAAGAGAGCTCAATTTATACTGTCACAAACGGTTACTAGTTAATTAGTTTTCATTTCATTTTCTTTGTCTTCTTATTAGCAAATTGAAATGTGGATTGTTTTCTCTTTTCTCAGGAATACACCTTGACAATTTTAGTTTTTTTTACCTTGTATCAGGCACATGTTAGAGACCCTTGATAAGATTGAATTCTGTGAACAAAAGCAGCCTTTTTCACTCGAAAGTTTAAAATCGCTGATTCTTATTTTAAAGGAGGTATGCACACAACACAACCATCACCATGTTATTATTGAATGTACATCTAGAATTAGTTTATATACTCGCATACTCGATTTTTGGTGTTACATTATGAGTTAAATTTAATTTGCAGGTTTTATGGGAACTCTTTTGGATTATTCCTTCATATATCTCTTCTACTCCGACTGTATTATCCAATGTTTTATCCCTAAACAAAATGTCGTTCGAGAATCTCAAGAGCAGAGCTAGGATTGAGTTGGCTGAATTACTTATACAGGTGTCTGGATATCATACTCTTGTTTCATACAAGTTATTTTTGAACAAGCTTTAATTTTTAATTGTTGCCTGCTTCCTATCATGGTTATTTCAACTATAATGATTAGTGAGGTGCAGCGAAATATCCTGTCATACAGCGTACTGTGTTACACTTCTTCTGTACTAGCATATCTTTGGGTAGTGGACATGTTACCGGTGGTTGTGATGGAGACGGTCGAGAAAAGAACAGAATCCATTTGACTTCTTCTACATACTTCTACTGCATTCTAGATTGGTTAATCATTTTAGTCATATGTTGTTGTAGTTGTCTTCTTAACCTTTAAGTACTGTTTTCTAGAGTTATCTAGCTCTGAGTAGAAGTTGAGATGTCTTAAACTCAAAGTATTATTTTCTAGAATCTTCTAGATAAGATTTGAAGTTGAGATGTGAAGACTTCACAAAGCCTATAAATAGAGGTCCTCACCTCTAGTTTGTAACCCAGACTAGGTATCGGGTACCCACTACTCTTAATAGAACTTGGTGTTCTTATCTTAGATCTTGTGCTCTAGGAGTTCTGGATCTAGCTCTTGCTGCCATATTAGGCGTATCTTCTCCAGCGTGATATCTAGCGCAACATGTTGAAGTAGTTCCTTCAGCACGTGTGCTGTACACTTCATAGCAGCAAGGTGGTGTTGCTCCTCCATAATCTTGTGCTGCTTCGGGTTGGAATAATCTTAAGAACCCATTCTTGGTTATTGGATATCATACTGCATTCTTATCATGCCATTTCATGGATCTTAAGTTGCAAGATAGTTGGTGCGTGAACAACCATTTTGTTTACGACACACATGCTTATTATCGCATGTCGTTTAATTGTTTACCAGAAGTAGTTTCTACTCCTTCTGTTATTTGTTTTGAGGGAGTTTATTACACACTAAATCTGGAACCTAATTGCAGTTGCAAGACTGGAACAACCGTTGCCCATTCGCTTCTGCTAGTGATTTCTGTCGAGAAGAAATAAGTGAACATTTTGTCAATCAGGTAGTAGCAGTGTTATCTCACCGCTGTTTTTATTTGTCGAAATATGTTTCAAACCACATTTCGTGAACATTGTGCACATGTTTTTCAGGCGATACTTTCCAACACTCGAGAATCAGAGATTATAAAGATTGCTCCTTTTTTGGTGCCTTTTGACATTAGAGTCAAAATATTTACTGTAAGCTATAACTAATCTGTTGTGTAAATATTGTTGACGAAGATTAGTACATCTATTATAGGATAATAATGTATTACAAGTTTATATTCCTTTGGTCAGTCGCACTTGGAAAATTCTAGACAATCATCCCGCCAGCCCCGTCGGTTGGAAGTACGAAAATCTCGACTTCTAGATGATGCTTTTGCTCAGCTAAGTGTGCTCTCCAAAGAAGGTCTTAAATCACAAGTATGACAATGATCTAGTTTATCTCCGTCCTTTGTTAGCAGTAAGCAAAATTCTAGTGCTCCCATTTGTGTGGACAAAGTTTGATTTTTAATCATCTTCTGTTAATGCTTCAATAGTTTTCAATTTTTTTCATGAAATCAGGTCAGTTTTGTATTTGAGTTTTTGTGCATGACAGTCACCGTTTTGCAATGTTGTCAATATTCCTTTTCTAACTTCCTAGTGTCACTATCGGTGTTTGCAGGAATTCCTCTTTTGCTTTTTACCTCACTGAAATTCCTCTTAAAACCAGTATCCTGACTTCACAATGAAATCTTTCTAGTTTGAAGTGAAATTTTACGATGAGTGTGATCTAGAAGAAAAAAGGATTGACGACACAGGATTCCGAGTTTTCATGGAAAACGTCACCCGTGATGCTTTTGATGTGCAGTATGGCCTATTCAAGGTATCTGGTGTTCAGTACAATGGCATTAGTTACTTCTTACTGTCAGAGCTGTACTAATGTATGCTTGGGCATGCTTCTTATTAGTTCGTATTGGTGTGCAATAGCTGAAAGTGATGGGTAGGACGATGCATCCCAGTTGGCATATTCAGTTATGGTTGCTCACATTTTATGATCTTATTGTAGGAAACGGTTGATCATCTGCTGTATCCCAACCCAAGATCGAGGTTGGTTCATGAACAACATCTGCTGTATTTCCGTTTCCTTGGAATTCTTCTTGGGAAGGTAATTTAACTATATATCATTTCGTTGTCACTGTTGAGTAGGTTATTGGATGCTCGTGGAATGTAATTTTGGTAACAGATTTTCTGTGCTTTTATTTTTAAGTTGAATACATAGTTACATATTATGTAGCAGATGTCACCAACATAAAACATGGGTATCATGACAAGCATTGATGCCATTTTACTGCTAATCGAGACCAGGCTTCTATTCCTGTAACATGCCTTATATTTGACTGATAGAAAGGAAAGTCATGAGTATGCAATATTTTGTTGTCATTAATTTTACATTCGGCACACAATGCTGCATTATGCTATTTATTATGCAGAATAATTTAGGTTCAGCATACGGAAACACCATAACATCTATTTATAGTTCTATACATCAGCTTGCACATTCTGAATGATCCTGTCCATACACTGTTTGGTTGCCTGTCAGCATAAAGAAGCCACATATATGCAAATTGATGATATACTCCCTCCAGTTCATAATATGATGTTTTGGACAATATTTTGGAAGTTCGACTGCACATATCTCCAGAAGTCAGTTTGAGAACTGGAGAGAGTAATATTCAACTAAGCGTGCTAAATTTAGATAGTATCCATGCAAAAATTAGTAGGGTGTGATTTAACTGTGCTCAATTAATGTTTTTCAGGCAATGTATGAGGGCATAAAAGTTGCCTTGCCATTTGCAACATTCTTCTTAAGCAAGCTGAAACAAAAGTAACTCTTCTACACTCTTTTTGTGCAAGTTGGCTATATGTATTTTATGCTTGTAATGATCTTAAATTTGGTTAATTGGTAATGAGTGTATTTGGTTCAGAACATGGCAATGGATCAGTTGAATTTGCCTCAAGCATCAATGGAAGTAAACTATAGATAATATGTTAACGGCTTCTGTTTTTGCAGTTCGATAGTATTTTTATCTTTTAACAAACCATTCTCATGTGATACCATTCCATTTTACTGTCTTTGTTTTACTAGTGTTGCTAGCACTCACATCTGCTATTTCATCGTCAACTAGGTCGACCACCTTGAATGATCTGTTTTCACTGGATCCAGTTTCATACGAACATCTTTTGCAGTTAAAGGTTTGATTATGTTTCCGTTATCTTCCATGAATTTGTAGAGAAAATGGTTATTGACAGGTTTATGAATTGAGCGGCTACTATGAAGCACAATTGATGAACTGCGTAATTGTTATATGTTAAGATAAATACAATTATACAAATTATCATTATGTAAAATATTTTTTATTTCACGTCCAAGACATCCAGATGGTATGATTATATTTGTACCTTGAAATACCTTCATAATATATGAATATATCAGGTCCACTTTTATCTTTCTGAAATTTCATGCGACTTGAGTGCTTTTGCCTTGTTATGATTCTTTTTTCCATGCCCAGCGTTATGAGGGCAAACTCTTGGATTTGGAATTGCGTTTCGTTACCACAAATAATGAAAATGCTGACCAATCTGAAGAATTGCTTCCTGGTGGGAGAGGAATGCGTGTTACTGATCATAATGTTACTACTTATATTCATCTAATTGCCAACCATCGTTTAAACTATCAGGTAAAAATATTATAAATTTGTCATTTTCTCGTCAGGAAATGCTTTAAATAGTTTTTTTTTGTTTTGATCACAGATCCGTAGTCAAAGTACACATTTTTTGAGAGGTTTTCAACAACTCATACCAAAAGAATGGATTGATATGTTCAATGAACATGAAGTTCAGGTACTTGGTTATATTACCTGACAAATGGATAATATAAAACCACATTTTGGGACTAAGTGGCTTCTGTTTCTGTGTTAATATCAAATGTCATGTGGTTTTTTGTGTGTGCTGTTGTTGTATGGTTTGAGGCGCTATTGTTTTATCTTCTACTCCCTCCGTCCTAAAATAAGTGTCTCAACTTAGTTGAGACACTTATGTAAGTTGAGACACTTATTTTGGGATGGAGGGAGTACTTATTTGCTACTGTAGTCGTTCAACTGAACTAAAATGAACATTTTTTCCTAGTATTATCACATTTTTATCTTTCCATTGTCCTTTTTTCCTTTTTTTGCCTCTTAAGTTTCTCATATCCGGCTCTCCGAAAAGTTTGGACATTGATGACTTGCGGTCAAACACCAATTATGCTGGAGGATATCATGAGGTAAGCATTGTTTCACTATGCAAGGAAGATCATTGTTTCATTTCTCAAGAATGCAGTCTGACAATCTAATTCAAGTTTGTTGGCAAGGTTTCATTTCGATCATTAAGAATGTCGACTAATATAAATTTATTGAACCGGAGATTTTTTTTTTATACATGAAGAAAACTAGTATATAAGTAGATGCAGTCTTGTGGGGCCACTCTTCAGTCTTTCTCTCGCCTTGCTTCTTGTTTATATAAGCTCATGCTGTTTGAAAGATTGAAATGCAATGAATAGCAGGCGAGCAAAAACACAAGCCAATTTGGTCAGGGTGAACTACGAAAGTCCTAGTAGACCATTCAGTTATTCGCAACACAATGAAGTTCATAGTAAAGAGTACATGAAACGGAGTAAAAGTATAGGAAAAGTACAATTTACCCTCTCAACTTTCAGTCCACCATGGATCTCCAGATTGGACCTTTCTACCGAACCCATCAACTCCGTAATCCAATATAATTCGCTTCTTCATGATGGTCTGCGAAGCGGTGTTGCCGCATCTCATTCGTGATATGAATTGAAATGAGGTCGCAAATTAGCACAAGAACTAGCCAGAGTTCTAAAAATCAGGCTAGGTGCCACTGTCGCACGGGGCGTTTCCTGGGCACCGCGATTTGTCCTTGAGAGACCCCTAGGGAGCCAAGCCAAGGTCAAGCTCATCAGACCATGTCATGTGGTCGTTTGTCCATGGAATCAAACATTCCTACATGTGAATAACCTCATATGGCTGGAGCTGATACTAGGGCTCGTGTTTGCGGTGATGAATTGTAGAGCCTAACTCGCGCATCCACGTATAGTCAGATGCTATGTAGCTCAACCCAATAACTCACCACACTGGGACACAGTGGCAAACCTAGAATCGGAGCATTGGGGGTGCCAAATAGTATAATTTGATCTAAATATATCATATGTCTAACAATTAGTCGTTAAATAACATTAAATTGTTATACAATTAGGATATAATAAAGGGCAGCTCAGTGCATGTAGGTCCTGCTTGCGCATGGTCCGGGAAAGTCCGACCACTTTGGGTCTTTTGTACGCAACCTTTCCCTGCATTTCTACAATCGGCTGTTTCCAGGACTCGAACCCGTGACCTCATGATTCACAAGGCAACAGCTTTACCGCTCACCAAGGCTCCCCTTAACAATTAGGATATAATATGGTAAATTAGATTGCCGCCCTCTGCTGGGACATCAAGTCTGGAGCTGCCATGCTTGATGTCGAGCTCACCTGCTACCATGTCCTCACTATTGAGCCCCTTTACTGCTGTTGTGACTTGGCCCTGATCAAGTCTTCTTCTTCCTGTTCTCTCCCACCCTAGCATAGTACATCACGTCGCACAGCCTTGGTAGGTGGTGACTGGCTGCAGAGTGTTTTAAACATTGAAACCAGTGTCTTATTTAGACAACACAACAGTACAACAAACCATTGAAGTATTACTATCAAATAGTGAGATCTTCATGTTGATGTTGTTTTGGTGCAGGGTCATCAGGTTATTGATATGTTCTGGGAGGTTTTAGCAAGCTTCTCTTCATATGATCAGAACAAGTTTCTGAGGTAGACACCTCCCATTTTTTGTTCCCATCATGATTTTATATTCTTTGTAAAATAAATTATGTATCATTTTTCTTGCCTTTTGGCCTCGATGCTAATGTTAGCAGTTATACCTATTAAACCTAGTACTAGTAATCAGTTAAGTTGTATCTATTCTACTTTATTACCTTATAAATTCATGTTTGTTCTTTGGTATTTTTTTTCCACATGTGGCATCAGTTCTGAAATATTGAATTACATGGATTTCATTGAACACATAGGTTTGCCATTGGATGTTCTCGCGGCCCATTTCGTGGATTCCGACACGTTGTTCCGAAATTTAGCATTCTGAGGTTTAGTATATCTATCTTATACTCCCTCCGTCCCATAATATAAGAGCGTTTTTGACACTCTCTCGTTCTTTTGAGAATTATGATGTTCAAACTCCTATTTGATGCAGAGATTGTTACCTTGGAATGGACGAGCATATAGACCGTTCGCCTACTTCGGTGACTTGCCTGAATCAGCTGAAGCTCCCTCCTTATGCAACGTTAGTAAACCAAATAACTACAGTACATTAGTACATCCGATTATTTGGTATGGCTTGATGGATTCCCTGGTTTTTGCTCAACAGCAAGGAAATGTTGCGGGACAAATTGTTGCAGGCGGTGAGGTCTGCAGCTGGCTTGTAGAGACGCATAGGTTTTGATCTGGATTGACCGCTTGTGAACATGTGCAGTCGAGAAATGCAGAGGTTCTCGGGGTGCTACCTAGCTCATATCTCACCGACCAAACTAGGGATTTGTGCCCTGTTGGATATTTCTTCAAGTACTTCCTCCGGTTGGGTGTGTAGGGCGTGCGCATATTCGTACGTCCTTATTTGACTACCAATTTATGTGTTCTATGCAACAAAAATCGTGTGTTTAGAAATTTTATTGGAATATGAATCCAGTGGCATGCTTTTGATGGTATATAACACATGTTTCGTTTGTCATATCGAGGACTTGAAACCCGTGCCGATGTTAACACCCAGATAGTATATCACATGATCTATTACACTTGCTCACGAATTCGAGTATTGGGTGGTGATTACAAGCAGTGGTACACGAATGGAAAGGGGATCAGGGAGGAAGAGGACAGAGAGCCGTCGCCGCCTGGTGCCGTGATCCACTGTATGCCTTGCGCTCTTGTGCGTGTGACCTTAAGTAGCTGGGTTAGGTCACACCCACTCTGGTCCTTGTTTTCGCGGGTTGGGCTTCCTTTGCCTGGCGGGCCGGGCCCCGAGCGAGGTCGTGTGCTTGACGAGGGAAGGGCCTGGGGCGGTAGTGGGCCTGACATCCCCTCGAGAGGAGGCTTGGTTGACCCCAAGCCTTAGCCGCCGGAGAACATGCTTGTAGCTCCTTGTCTTCTCAGGTGTTGTTGATCTTGGTTCGATCTGACCAGCGCACCAACACTTGTTTGACCATGGCTCCTTGCTTGCGCTTCCGGCGAGTGTCGAGGATGGTTTGAGGCACAGTTGGTACATCAGAGAAGTACTGGCTCGATTGGCGTACTTGGGAGCACCGCGTGGCGCAGCATGGAAACGTGAAAGACGGGGTGGATTGTGGCTTGCGGAGGTAGCTCCAGTTTATACGCCACCTCGTTGATCTTGCTGATGATGGGAAAAGGACCATAGAACCGAAATGAGAGCTTCTGATTAGCTCGTTTTGCCACTGACATCTGGACATAAGGTTGAAGTTTCAGAAACACCATGTCACCCACTTCCAAACTGTGCTCAGATTGCTTCCGATCAGCTTGTTGCTTCATGCGAAGCCGTGCACACTACAAATGCTGTTGCAGCAAATCTTGAATGACAGCGCGCTCGTCCAACCAGGAGTGAAGTGACGACACTGAGTACGCTGTAGTGGTAGTAATCCCCCAATGTCGGGCTTCATGCCCAAACATGGCTTTGAAAGGAGTCATGCCAATGGAAGAGTAGGGGAAAGAATTATACCAGAACTGAGCGAGGGAAGCCAATGACTCCATCGCTTTGAGCAAGCGTGAGTAATGCAACGGAGGAAGGTTTCGAGGCGTTGGTTCACTCGTTCAGATTGCCCGTCCGTCTGGGGATGGTTGGCGGTGCTCAAGCGCAGTTCAGTGCCGGCATAGCGAAATAACTCTTGCCAGAAGTGACTTGTGAAAACCGGATCCCGGTCAGAGACAATGGCCTGAGGAAACCCATGAATCGGGTAGATGTGTTGCATGAACAGCAGGGCCACAGGAGAAGCGGTGTATGGGTGGGCAAGAGGCAGAAAATGAGCAAACTTAGTCATCCGATCGACCAAAACCCAGATGCAGTTATGCTGACCTGATTGAGGTAATCCATCGATGAAGCCCATTGTTGTCATATCCCACGAGGCTTGTGGTACTGGGAGAGGTTGCAACAGCCCCGGCGCCACCCTTTCAGTTTTCGCTTGTTGGCATATTTGAGAGCACCTGACATATTGCTCAATGTGAGTCTTCATCTTCGGCCAAGCAAACAGCCTGCGAATACGCTTATAGGTCACTGGAAACCCGGAATGCCCTCCGACTGGACTGTCATGGAAGGCTGTCATAGTTTTCTGCTGTAGCTCTGTGCTGCCTCCAAGCCATATACGATCCCGGAAACGGATGATGCCCTGCGCTAGGGTGAACCGATTTTTGGGGTCAGGTCTGATTGCCAATTGTTCCAAAAGCTTTTGAGCTTGCGGGTTGCTGTTATAGCTTGTGAGCACATCTTCAAGCCATGCTGGCTGACAAGAGGAGATCCCAAACAACGTTTCTGCTTTGGGCAGCCTTGAAAGAGCATCAGCGGCCCTGTTCTCTGACTCCTTGTTGTAGACAATGCGGTACTGCAACCCGAGGAGTTTAGTGAAGGCCCGTTGTTGCCATGGAGTAACCAACCGCTGTTCTTGCAAGTGAACCAAGCTGCGCTGATCTGTTTTGATCACAAATTCTGCCGACTGCAAATAGGGACGCCACTGATCGACTGCCGCAATGATTGCGAGATACTCCTTCTCATATGTGGACAGCCCGCGGTATTTCTGATAGAGCGATTTGCTCATGAATGCAATTGGATGCCCATCTTGCTGTATGATGGCACCGATGCCCACGTCACAAGCATCCGTGTCGATTGTGAATGGTTTCTGAAATTGGGTAGTGCCAGCACCGGTGCCGAGATCAATCCCTGCTTGAGCACCTGAAAGCTCTGGTTGGTGTTGTCAGTCCAGACGAACGGAGAGCCCATCTTCAATTGAACAAAGGTCGAGCCAGCACCGCAAACTGACGCACGAATCACTGATAGCAACATGCCAGACCCAAAAACTGCCGAACTTCCTTAACATTTGTTGGAGTTGGCCAATCGCGAACCGCCTGAATCTTGGTATGGTCCGTGGCAACCCCCTCCGCGCCGATGACATGTCCCAGATAAGATATGCGCTGCTGACCAAAGGCACATTTGCTCATCTTCACCTTCCATTGGTCACGCCGGAGCAGGCTGAACACTTGTTGTAGATGCTGAACATGGTCTTGCAGAGTCTTGCTGAAGACAAGGATGTCATGAAAAAATTCCAGCACACACTCTTTGATAAGTGGATGTAAGGTTTCTGTCATACCCCCATTGAAGGTGCCCGGCGCCCCAGCCAAGCCAAAAGAGACAACCAGGAACTCGAAATGACCGGTATGAGTTTGAAAGGCCGTCTTGTACTACTCCCCCTCTGCCGAACGAATCTGATGGTAGCCTGCACATAAATCCATCTTAGAGAACCATCGAGCACCATGCAACTCATCCAATAACTCCTCGATCACCGGCACTGGGTACTTGCTCACCACTGTCATTGCGTTCAAGTGACGGTAATCGATGCAAAGCCACCATGTTCCATCCTTTTTCTTGACCAGAATCACTGGTGACGAGAAGGGGCTATGACTTTTTTGAATGATGCCTTGAGCCAACATCTCCTTGACTTGTTTCTCAATCTCTGAATTGTGCTCGTGTTTGTAACAATAGGGTCTCAAATTCATCGGTTGTGCTCTGGGCATGAGTGGGATGCGGTGATCGCACGCTCGCCTTGGTGGTAAGCCTTTGGGTTCTTCAAAGATGTCCTTGAACTGATCAATTACTGCCTGAATGTTGCCTGGGGTCGGGGTGAAGATCTCATCGGACTCGCAGTTGCACTACCTGGGCCACTTCCCCCTATCATTGCAGACACTACAGCTGCAGGCTGTTGATCTCCGTGCAACTTGCAACTCCCTCTACGACCCTGAAGGTGCATGGTTCCCGCCGGAGTGGTGATCCAGAGTTGCTTGCCGCGCCAATCCACATTCATGGGGCTGTGCTCTTCAAGCCAATCCATGCCCAAGATTGCATCGTAAGCGCCCAACGGAAGAATCTTCATATTAGTGATGAACTCCTGCTCCTGAATAGACCAACGACACTTGGGTATGTGAGACACGCAACAAAGCTCACCCCCATCGGCCACCTTGACTCGGCAAGGTCTGGCGAGAGGTGTCACCCCTAACAGAGATTGCCAATTGGGCGTCGATGAAGGATGTTGAAATGCCAGAATCCACCAAGAGCAGGATAGCACGACCTTGGAGCCACGCTTGGAGTTTGATGGCCTTTGGAGGAGTGCCACCCGTGAGAGCTTGCCGTGAAATTGCCATCACTGTTTCGAGGGGAGCATTCTGAAGCTCCTCGCTCCTGTCCATGCCGAAGAGCTCCAGCAGTTCTTCGACGACATGAAGCTGCATGCTAGTGGGGCATGTGTGGTCTTGCCCCCAGCGTTCACTGCACTTGAAGCAAAGCCCACGGGCTCGCCAATACTCACGCAACGCCTTGATCTTGGACCTGTCGCCGCGGCTAGTGTCGCTGGTCCGGCGCTCGGGCGCAACCGGTGTCGTAGGAGTCCGCCCCTGTGGGGGCGGAGGCGGGAGCGGCATGGGTATGCTCGCATGCACTCGCGTCGCCAGGTTCGCCACCCGAGCCGTGGTGGCTGACGGGGCCGCTCCCATGTACCGCCATCCGCCACTTCCTCTTGCAGCAGTGCTAGCGCGCATGCCGTGTCCAGGTCAGGCGGTCGCTGCACCAACACAATCGCCCGTATGTCCGCTCGAAGCCCCTCCACAAAATGAGTGAGATAATAATAAGGATGGATGGAATCAGAATAAGCAGACAAAGGACTGATGATTTGCTCAAATCGCTCAATGTAATCTGCCATAGTTGTTGTTTGTGCAAGCGTGTAAAATTGGCGGATGAGTAGCTGATGGCAATCTCGGCCAAAATGGGTGCACAACAAGGAGGATAAAGATTCCCAGTCGAATTCAGAGAGTTCTTCTGAATCGACTGCAGCCACACTGAGGACGTGCCCGAAAAGTTGAGCGTGGCCATGGGAACCCAGAAACTCTCTTGAATCGCAAACATATGAAAATACTGCTCGCACGACGTCTTCCAGAGGCGTGGCTTCCCGCCAGAGAATTGGGCAAACGCAATCGGTGGATGCGTCTGGCCGATTCCCGCGAGCAGCTGACTCGCATGCTCATAAGGAGACGGCAGAGCCCCGGGAGACAGGGAAGCGGACTGACCGTTGGCCGAGGTGGACACCGACGCGAACGCCGGTGCCAAACCCCATGGTAGAACGTCGATGCCGTGGTCAATCGACCGGAGGGCGTCGCCCTTCGCGCTCTTGCTGGTGCCGACGTGATCACACAGAGGCGCCGATGGATCAGGTGGTGGCGGCGCGCGTGCCACCGCGGGCTGCCCTTCTGCAGTCACAGCTGGTCGTGTCTGTTGAACCTCGGCGACCGCGACCGCGAGCTGGTCCACGCGCTTCTCCAGACCCGGCTGCCACTGGGCCAGATCATCGAGCTTGGTGGGTGGCCGCAGATGTCGGCATGGATCGCGTCGAGAGAGCCCATGAGCTTGTCGAAGTAGTCCTTGAAAGACGACTCCATGGCAGATATCTGGTCCTTGATCGACTTCTGCAGCCTGGTCAAGTGCGCCAGGACGTGGATCAGAGGCTCTGAATACCAGATGTTAACACCCAGATAGTATATCACACGATCTATTACACTTTCTCACGAATTCGAGTATTGGGTGGCGATTACAAGCAGTGGTACACGAATGGAAAGGGGATCAGGGAGAAAGAGGAACAGAGAGCCGCCGCCGCCGGGTGCCGTGATCCACTGGACGCCTTGCGCTCCTGTGCGTGTGACCTTAAGTAGCTGGGTTAGGTCACACCCACTCTGGTCCTTGGTTCCGCGGGTTGGGCTTCCTTTGCCTGGCGGGCCGGGCCCCGAGCGAGGCCGTGTGCTTGACGAGGGAAGGGCCTGGGGCGGTAGTGGGCCTGATAGCCGACCCTGTAAACCACACCGGAGAAATTATATGTTACTCCCTCCGTCCCAAAATATAAGAGCGTTTTTCATATTATATAAGAGTGTCTTTCATGCTACATTAGTGTGAAAAACACTATTATATTATGGGACGGAGGGATTATATATTATATGCATTTTCTATTTAGTGAGGTAGACTGCACTATTGTAATTCCTCGACAAGAGTAAAAAGTAAAAACATAGTATCCCATTCAGTTTACCTTGAATATTTATATTGCTTAGGGCATGTACAATGGTTGATAAGATAGTCTTATCTTAAGTCTTGCATGAATACTTATATTGCTTAGGGCATGTACAATGGTTGATAAGAGAGTCTTATCTTAAGTCTTGCATGTAAATTAGAGATGACAAAAAACATGTCTACAATGGGTCATTTCTTAGCCTTATCTTCAATAATTAGCTATTCTTAAAAATATGGTGAGACAAATTGTGCTAAGAGATCATCTCTTGTCTCCTCTGAGCATGTACAATGGTTCTATCTTAAGAGTGCCACGTAGGATAAATGATGAGGTGGAGGAGAGAGAAATCATAAGATAAGGCTTGTATTCTCTTATTTAAGAGAAGATAAGAGATGATCTCTTAGCACAATTTGTCTCGCCATATTTTTAGGAACAACTAATTATTGAAGATAAGGTTAAGAAATGACCCATTGTAGACATGTTTTTTTGTCATCTCTAATTTACATGCAAGATTTAAAATAAGACTATCTTATCAACCATTGTACATGCCCTCTTAAGTAAGAGAAGACAAGCCTTATCTTGCGATTTCTCTTTCTTCCACCTCATCATTTATCCTACGTGGCACTCTTAAGATAGAACCATTGTACATGCCCTTAGTGATTAACACCAAGAAAGACGGGTTCCCCTGTGAGCAAAATTTTCAACTACTCTCTCCGTCCCCATTTTCAAGTTTCTTAGCTACTACCTCTGTTAGAGGTTTTATACATTTTGGACATGTAAAAAACAGTTCAAAGAGGTTTTATACATTTCGGACATGTAAAAAACAGTTCAAAGCGGACGGGCTAAAGTGTCTTATGAGCAGGAATGGAGAGAGTTGATAGGAGGTGCGGCTTGGTGCACCCCCTGCCACATCCATATCCTAAGAGCATCTCCGGCCGCGCCCCTAACAATGCCCCCCAAGGCCCTTTTCCGTCTCCGGCGCAGAAAATTTGGACCCGTCGCATCCCCAGAAGGCCAATTTTCGCCGGTTAGGGTCGATTTTGGTGCCGGCGGACTCAGGCTGAACCGGATGCGCTGGGGAAATCGTTTTTGGTGCAAAAATGAGTGGGTCCGCCGAGTAAGCGACTCGCCGCCTTCGTCGTCCTCATCGCCTCGGTTCCCGCGGGAATCAATGCCAAGGCTGCCGGACCGCCGCGCCGGTCAGTCTTCTATTGATGCCTCACGGGCGGCGCAGTGAAGGCGCGGCGATGCGCGTCCTGCCCACTCCCGCCATGTGGCACACTGCGGCAGCTCTCCCACCACCCATCCGCGCTATAAAAGCCGTCCTGCCTCGCTAGTGAACGCACAAGCTCTCTCCAATGACGCCCTTCTCTCTACCTCTCACCACCGACGCCTCTCTCTCCCACTCTCTTTGCCGTCGATGGCAATGGCCGAGCGCTTCCCAGGCGACAGCGCAGCGGCAAACGGCTTCAGCCGCCGCCATCTGCACGAAGATGAGGCGTGCCTCCTCTACGAGGCCGACTACCCAGCGCCCACGGACATGCGGGTGCCGGGTACCTGGATGCTCAGCGCCGGCGGCGTCCCGGTGCCGCCCGCGCCCATCGTAGCGGTCCGACGTGCCGAAATCACGCACATCCGGTCTATGCTGCCGGAGTCGCAGCGGAATCAGCCAAGGTTCGCCCCTGACAACAATGCATTGTGGATGGCGTACTTCAAGCGGCGCCACGAGGAGCAGGTCGACACCACCAACGGCGTCGAGCCCCGCTGCCGCCTCAACTCCGAGGGGCGGCGGCTATGGTGGGGCGTTCGAGGACACACCCTCGAGTACATCGAGGCCGGCAACGAGCCGCGTTTGGAGTACCCGGCGCCCCTCCTTCTCTCGCCACCGCCGCCGCAGCTCCTGGACGCCGCGGCGAATGGAGAGGGCGACATCGTCGTCGTCGGGCTCTGGCTCTCTGTCCCTTGGCTCGCCGGCGCTTCACCCCGTCAAGCCAAAGCCACAGGTGCGGCGCCCTCGTCATCAACGAGGGAGGCCTCCCCTCTCCTTCTTCCTACCGCTTCGTCCGGCCGAAGACCGAGCCGAGTTTGCTCCCCATGAAGAAGGAGCACAAGGCCATGGCTGCCGCCGATGAGACCGCCCTCAAGTTGGCGAAGGCGGACTATGTCCGCGAGCAGATGGAGCGCCAGCGCCGGGCCTTCGAAGAGATCGCCACTCGGTGCCGCGGACGCGAGGAGGGCGGCGTGTGATGTCGACTACGCAAGCTTCTTCTTGTAGACGTTGTTGGGCCTCCAAGTGCAGAGGTTTGTAGGACAGTGGCAAATTTCTCTCAAGTGGATGACCTAAGGTTTATCAATCCGTGGGAGGCGTAGGATGAAGATGGTCTCTCTCAAATAACCCTGCAACCAAAAAACAAAGAGTCTCTTTTGTCCCCAACACACCCAATACAATGGTAAATTGTATAGGTGCACTAGTTCGGCGAAGAGATGGTGATACAAGTGCAATATGGATGATAGATATAGGTTTTTGTAATCTGAAAATATAAAAATAGCAAGGTCACTAATGATAAAAGTGAGCACAAACGATATTTCAATGCTTCAAAACAAGGCCTAGGGTTCATACTTTCACTAGTGCAAGTTCTCTCAACAAAAATAACATAATTGCATCATATAACTATCCCTCAACATGCAACGAAGAGTCACTCCAAAGTCACTAATAGCGAAGAACAAATGAAGAGATTATTGTAGGGTACGAAAGAGTTCTTTCCGATCAATCCATTGGGCTATTCCTATAAGTGTCACAAACAACCCTAGAGTTTGTAGTAAAATAACACCTTAAGACACATATCAACCAAAACCCTAATGTCACCTAGATACTCCAATGTCACCTCAAGTATCCGTGGGTATGATTATACGATATGCATAACCCAATCTTAGATTCATCTATTCAACCAACACAAAGAACTTCAAAGAATGCCCCAAAGTTTCTACTAGAGAGTCAAGACGAAAACGTGTGCCAACCCCTATGCATAGATTCCCAAGGTCACGGAACCTGCAAGTTAATCACCAAAACATATATCAAGTGAATCAATAGAATACCCCATTGTCACCATGGGTATCCCACGCAAGACATACATCAAGTGTTCTCAAATCCTTAAAGACTCAATCCGATAAGATAACCTCAAAGGGAAAACTCAATTCATTACAAGAGATAGAGGGGGAGAAACATCATAAGATCTAACTATAATAGCAAAGCTCGCGGTACATCAAGATCGTGCCATATCAAGAACACGTGAGAGAGAGAGAGAGAGAGAGAGAGAGAGAGAGATCAAACACATAGCTACTAGCCCTCAGCCCCGAGGGTGAACTACTCCCTCCTCGTCATGGAGAGCGCCGGATGATGAAGATGGCCACCGATGATGATTCCCCCCTCCGGTAGGGTACCGAAACGAGGTATAGATTGGTTTTTCGTGGCTACAGAGGCTTGCAGCGGCGGAACTCCTGATCTAGGTTATTTTCTGGAGGTTTGGGGATTTATAGGAGAGGTTGGCGTCGAGAACAAGTCAGGGGGCCCCACGGAGAGTCCACGAGGCACAGGGGCGCGTCACAGGGGGGTGGGTGCGCCCTCCACCCTCGTGGGGCCCACGGGCCTCCCCTTCGGTAACTCTTTGTTCCAGTATTTTTTATATTTTCCAGAAAAATTCTCTGTTGATTTTCAGCGCATTCTAAGAACTTTTATTACTGCACAAAAACAACACCATAGTAGTTCTGCTGAAAACAACATCAGTCCGGGTTAGTTCTAATCAAATCATACCAAAATCATGTAAAAAGATTGTAAACATGGCATGAATACATCAAAAATTATAGATACGTTGGAGACGTATCAAGCACCCCCAAGCTAAATTCCTGCTTTTCCTCGAGTAGGTAAATGATAAAAACAAAATTTTTGATGTGGAATGCTACCTAACATATTTATCAATGTAATCTTCTCTATTGTGTCAAGAATATTCAGATCCATAAGATTCAAAACAAAAGTTTAATATTGACATAAAAACAGTAATACTTCAAGTACTAACAAAGCAATTGTGTCTTCTCCAAATAACATGGCCAAAGAAAGCTATCCCTACAAAATCATATAGTCTGGCTATGCGCTATCTTCAGCACACAAAATATTTTAAATGATGCACAACCCCGGTTTCATCCAAGCAATTGTTTCATACTTTAGTATTCTCAAACTTTTTCAACTTTCACGCAATACATGAGCGTGAGCCAGAGACATATCACTATGGGTGGAATAGAATATGGTGGTTGTGGAGAAGACAAAAAGGAGAATATAGTCTCACATCAACTAGGCGTATCAACGGACTATGGAGATGCCCATCAATAGATACCGATGTGAGTGAGTAGGGATTGCCATGCAACGGGTGCGCTAGAGCTATAAGTGTATGAAAGCTCAAAAAAAACTAAGTGGGTGTGCATCCAACTCGCTTGCTCACGAAGACCTAGGGCATTTTGAGGAAGCCCATCATTGGAATATACAAGTCAAGTTCTATAACGAAAAATTCCCACTAGTTATATGAAAGAGACAACATATGAGACTCTCAATCATGAAGATCGTGGTGCTACTTTGAAGCACAAGTGTGGTAAAAGGATAGTAGCATTGTCCCTTCTCTCTTTTTCTCTCATTTTTTTTTGTTTTTTGGGCCTTCTCTTTTTATTGGCCTCTTTTTTTTCATCAGGAGTCTCATCCCGACTTGTGGGGGAATCATAGTCTCCATCATCCTTTCCTCACTGGGACAATGCTCTAATAATGACGATCATCACACTTTTATTTACTTACAACTCAAGAATTACAACTCGATACTTAGAACAAAATATGACTCTATATAAATGCCTCTGGCGGTGTACCGGGATGTGCAATGAATCAAGAGTGACATGTATGAAAAAATTATGAATGGTGGCTTTGCCACAAATACAATGCCAACTACATGATCATGCAAAGCAATATGACAATGATGAAGCATGTCATAATAAACGGAATGGTGGAAAGTTGCATGGAAATATATCTCGGAATGGCAATGGAAATGCCATAATAGGTAGGTATGGTGGCTGTTTTGAGGAAGGTAATATGGTGGGTGTATGGTACCGGCGAAAGTTGCGCGGTACAAGAGAGGCTAGCAATGGTGGAAGGGTGAGAGTGCGTATAATCCATGGACTCAACATTAGTCATAAAGAACTCACATACTTATTGCAAAAATCTATTAGTCATCGAAACAAAGCACTACACACATGCTCCTAGGGGAAGGGTTGGTAGGATTTAACCATCGCGTGATACCGACCCCCACACATAAGGAAGGCAATAAATAAATAAATCATGCTCCAACTTCATCACATAACGGTTCACCATACATGCATGCTACGGGAATCACAAACTTTAACACAAGTATCTCTCAAATTAACAATTACTCCACTAGCATGACTCTAATATCACCATCTTCATATCTCAAAACAATCATAAGGAATCAAACTTCTCATAGTATTCAATGCACTTTATATGAAAGTTTTTATTATATCCCCCTTGGATGCCTATCATATTTGGACTAAATTCCTAACCTAAGCAAATTACAATGCTGTTTAAGACTCTCAAAATAATATAAGTGAAGCATGACAGTTCATCTATTTCTTCAAAATAAAACCACCGTCGTGCTCTAAAGAGATATAAGTGAAGCACTTGAGCAAATGACAAACTACTCCAAAAGATATAAGTGAAGATCAATGAGTAGTCGAATAATTATGCAACTATGTGAAGACTCTATAAGATTTAAGAATTCCAGATCTTGGTATATTAACCAAACAGCAAGCAAAACAAAATAAAATAAAATGACGCTCGAAGCAAAACACATATCATGGGGTGAATAAAAATATAGCCCCAAGTAAGGTTACCGATGAACGAAGACGAAAGAGGGGATGCCATCCGGGGCATCCCCAAGCTTAGGATCTTGGTTGTCCTTGAATATTACCTTGGGGTGCCTTGTTCATCCCCAAGATTAGGCTCTTGACACTCCTTATTCCATAGTCCATCAAATCTTTACCCAAAAGTTGAAAACTTCACAACACAAAACTCAACAGAAAACTCGTAAGCTCCGTTAGTATAAGAAAATAAATCACCATCTTTGGTACTGTTGTGAACTCATTCTAAATTCATATTGGTGTAATATCTACTGTATTCCAACTTCTCTATGGTTCATACCCTCCGATACTACTCATAGATTCATCAAAATAAGCAAACAACACATAGAAAACAGAATCTGTCAAAAACAGAACAGTCTGTAGTAATCTGTAACTCTCGAATACTTCTGTAACTCCAAAATTCTGAAATAAATTGGTGGACGTGAGGAATTTGTCTATTAATATTCCTCCAAAAGAATCAACTTAAAAGCACTCTTCAGTTAAAAATGATAGTTATTCTTGTGAGCGCAAAGTTTCTGTTTTTTACAACAAGATCGCATTAAATTTCACCCAAGTCTTCCCAAAGGTTCTACTTGACACTTTATTGAAACAAAAGCTATAAAACATGATCACTACAGTAGATTAATCATGTGTACACATAAAAACAGTAGGTGTAAATGTTGGGTTGTCTCCCAACATGCGCTTTTCTTTAATGCCTTTTTAGTTATGCATGATGATTTCAATGATGCTCACATAGAAGATAAGAATTGAAGCATAATGGGAGAATCATGAAGAATATGACTAACACATTTTAATTCTAACACACTTACTATGCTAGGGATTTTTTGAGCAAACAACTTATGGGAACAATAATTAACTAGCATAGGAAGGCAAAAAAGCATAACTTCAAGATTTTAAGCACATAGAGAGGAAACTTGATATTATTGCAACTCCTACAAGCATATATTCCTCCCTCATAATAATTGTCAGTAGCATCATGAATGAATTCAACAATATAACTATCACATAAAGCACTCTTTTCATGATGCATAGGCATAGAATTTTTATTACTCTCCACATAAGCAAATTTCTTCTCATTCGGAATAGTAGTGGGAGCAAACTCAACAAAATAACTATCATGTGAGGCATAATCCAATTGAAAATTAAAATCAAGATGACAAGTTTCATGGTTATCATTAATCTTTATAGCATACATGTCATCACAATAATCATCATAGATAGCAACTTTGTCCTCATAATCAATTGGAACCTCTTCCGAAATAGCGGATTCGTCACTAAATAAAGTCATGACCTCTCCAAATCCACTTTCATCAATATAACCATAAGATTCAACACCCTCCAAAATAACGGGATCATTACTTCCTAAAGTTGACATTCTTCCAAACCCACTTTCATCAATATAATCATCATAAGTAGGAGGCATGCTTTCATCATAATAAATGTGCTCATCAAAACTTGGGGGACAAAAAATCATCTTCATCAAACATAGCTTCCCCAAGCTTGTGACTTTGCATATCATTAGCATCATGGATATTCAAGGAATTCATACTAACAACATTGGAATCATGCTCATCATTCAAATATTTAGTGCCAAACATTTTATAGACTTCTTCATCTAGCAATTGAGCACAATTTTCCTTTCCATCATTTTTACGAAAGACATTAAAAAAATGAAGCATATGTGGCAATCTCAATTCCATTTTTTGTAGTTTTCTTTTATAGACTAAACTAGTGATAAAACAAGAAAATAAAAGATTCGATTGCAAGATCTAAAGATATACCTTCAAGCACTAACCTCCCCAGCAACGACACACCAAAAAAGAGCTTGATGCACTAGTAGAAAACAAGACTTTGGTTTAGGTAGGGCCAGCCCATTAGTCCCAGTTCAGTCACGAACTAGGACCCACGGGGGCATTGGTCCCAGTTTGTTAGGCCAGGGGCCTGCCGGGCCTCATGGGGGCATTGGTCCCGGTTCGTCTGGCCCCTTTGGTCCCGGTTGGTGGGACGAACCGGGACCAATGGGCCTCGCTCCTGGCCCACCACCATTGGTCTCGGTTGGTGGCTTGAACCGGGACCAAAGGGTGTCCTTTAGTACCGGTTCCAGCCACGAACGGGACCAATGTGATGCCTATATATACCCCCTCGCCGGCGAGCAGAGTACTCCACACTGCTCTATTTTTTCTGGCCGGCGAGGGGAGGGCTTTGTGGTGCTCTAGCTCACCTCCTATGCACATGAGGTGTTCGATGGAATGCCCGAGCCACACTACTTAAGCTTTCTCCTCTGCAAGCTCGACCTCCAAGCTCCATTCAATATTTGTCTAGGTTTAGCGGTCTGTCACGTCCCGTACCCATCTTCACCTCCGTCGATCGCCCGCGCCGATCTCGTCACCGACACCACCGTAGTGAGCCTCTTGTTCTTATCTTCTTTCTGAAAGGAAAAAAATTCTTACTTGTATGTTTAGATAGATACTTGTATAATTTTCTTACTTTTATTATTGCTTCTTATTATATAGTGATATTATCTTTTACAACTATTTGGTTCATTTATTGTTTATGACAATTATGCCGACCAACCTGACATAGATTTTATTTATCTAGGAGGTATGTGAACCGGAAATTCCAACCGACCCTATTGTCAAGAGGTTAAATTTAGTTGAAGAATAAAACAATTACTTAAAGGAAAAAATAAAAAAAATTGAGGAGGAGAAGATGATATTGGAGTTGCATGTTGCGGGTATCGTCGATGATCACAAGATCAAGATGGATGCAATGCGCTTGAAGATTAGAAAGATTAGAAAATATGCCATTCATACCGAGGCTTGGTATCATTATGCCGTTGGATCAATTGTTACCTTGGCTGCCATTATGATCACATTTGTTTTCTCATTGAAATGTTTTACATAGTTTCAATATATGGTTTAATTAGATGCTCTGGAGAGCTATATGTTGTTCAATGAGAACTATGTATGTAGTTTGGTTTTAATGTGAGGATGAACTTCTATTATTTTGGTCACTTAATTATCTATTCATGATGTTCTATAATGGTTTTTGACACACTTAATTATATATAATGCACGCAGATGAACCAGCAATGGATGTACGGTGACAGACACACCTCCGAGTACATTAAGGGCGTGCATAATTTTCTTGAAGTGGCTGAGGCAAACAAGCAGAATGGGTTTATGTGTTGTCCATTGCCTATATGTGGGAATACGAAGTCTTACTCTGACTCAAAAACCCTTCACACCCACTTGCTTTATAAGGGTTTCATGCCACGCTATAATGTTTGGACCAAGCATGCAGAAATAGGGGTTATGATGGAAGACAACGAAGAAGAAGAGGACGATGACAACTATGTGCCCCCTGAATACGGTGATGCTGCAACGGGGGAAGCTATTGAAGATCAAGAGGAACCAGATGATGTGCCCGATGATGATCTCCGCCGGGTAATTGTTGATGCAAGGAGAGAGTGCGAAAGTGAAAAGGAGAAGCTGAAGTTCGATCGCATGTTAGAGGATCACAAAAAAGGTTTGTACCCCAATTGCGAAGATGGCAACACAAAGCTCGGTACCGTACTGGAATTGCTGTAGTGGAAGGCAGAGAATGGTGTGCCTGACAATGGATTTGAGAAGCTACTGAAAATATAGAAGAAGAAGCTTCCAAAGGATAACGAATTGCCCGATAGTACATATGCAGCAAAGAAGGTTGTATGCCCTCTAGGATTGGAGGTGCAGAAGATACATGCATGCCCTAATGACTGCATCCTGTACCGCGGTGCGTACAAGGATTTGATTGCATGCCTGGTATGTGGTGTATTGCGGTATAAGATCAGACGAGATGACCCTGGTGATGTTGACGGCGAGCGCCCCAGGAAGAGGGTTCCTGCCAAGGTGATGTGGTATGCTCCTATAATACCATGGTTGAAACACCTGTTCAGAAATAAAGAGCATGCCAAGTTGATGCGATGGCACACAGAGGACCGTAAGAAAGACGGGAAGTTGAGAGCACCCGCTGACGGGTCGCAGTGGAGAGAAATCAAGAGAAAGTACTGGGAGGAGTTTGTAGGTGACGCAAGGAACGTATGGTTTGGTTTAAAAGCGGATGGCATTAATCCTTTTGGGGAGTAGAGCAGCAATCAAAACACCTGGCCTGTAACTCTATGTATCTATAACCTTCCTCCTTGGCTGTGCATGAAGAGGAAGTTCATTATGATGCCAGTTCTCATCCAAGGCCCTAACCAACCCGACAACGACATTGATGTGTACCCAAGGCCATTAGTTGAAGAACTTTTACAACTTTGGATTGGAAACGGTGTACGTGTGTGGGATGAGCACAAACAGGAGGAATTTGACCTGCATGCGTTGCTGTTTGTCACCATCAATGATTGGCCTGCTCTCAGTAACCTTTCAGGACAGAAAAACAAGGGATACCACGCATGCACGCACTGTTTAGATGACATCGAAAGTATATACCTGGACAAATGCAGGAAGAATGTGTACCTGGGGCATCATCGATTCCTTCCGACCAACCATCAATGTCAAAAGAAAGGCAAGCATTTCAAAGGCGAGGCAGATCACCGGAAGAAGCCCGCCATGCGTACCGGTGATCACGTACTTGCTATGGTCAATGATTTAAAAGTAATCTTCGGAAAGGGTCCCGACGGACTATCTGTTCTGAATGACGCTGAGGGATGCGCACCCATGTGGAAGAAGAAATCTATATTTTGGGACCTACTCTACTGGAAAGACCTAGAGGTCCTCTCTTCAATCGACGTGATGCACGTGACAAATAACCTTTGCGTGAACTTGCTAGGCTTCTTGGGCGTGTATGGGAAGACAAAAGATACACCGGAGGCACGAGAGGACCTGCAACGTTTGCACAAAAAAGATGGCATGCCTCCAAAGCAGTATGAAGGTCGTGCCAGGTACGCTCTTACCAAAGAAGAGAAGGAAATCTTCTTTGAATGCCTGCTCAGTATGAAGGTCCCGTTTGGCTACTTTTTGAATATAAAGGGAATAATAAATATGGCAGAGAAAAAGTTCCAGAACCTAAAGTCTCATGACTACCATGTGATTATGACGCAACTGCTTCCGGTTGCATTGAGGGGGCTTCTACCGGAAAACGTTCGATTAGCCATTGTGAAGCTATGTTCATTCCTCAATGCAATCTCTTAGAAGGTGATCGATCCAGAAATCCTACTAAGGTTAAGGAGTGATGTGGCGCAATGTCTTGTCAGTTTTGAGCTGGTGTTCCCACCATCCTTCTTCAATATCATGACACACGTCCTAGTTCATCTAGTCGACGAGATTGTTGTTTTGGGCCCTTTATTTCTACACAATATGTTCCCCTTTGAGAGGTTCATGGGAGTCCTAAAGAAATATATCTGTAACTGCACTAGGACAGAAGGAAGCATCTCCAAGGGCCATCAAACGGAGGATGTCATTGGGTTTTGTGTTGACTTCATTCCTGACCTTAAGAACATAGGTCTCCCTCAATCATGGTATGAGGGGAGACTGGGTGGAAAAGGCGCGCTAGGAGGGGACTCAATAATATGTAGGGACCGACATTCTTGGTCTCAAGCACACTACACGGTTTTACAGAATTCTACCTTGGTGACCCCGTATATCGATGAACACAAGAAAATTCTACGCTCCTGTTCGCACACGAACACGTCACCGTGTACCTCCAACGCCGAGGGTGATACACCACAGCTCACGTCAAAGGAGACCCGTCCGGAAGCGCGGTACGCAGGCAATCCGGCGGGTGCTTTTGAAGACCCGAAACCCCACACGCCCGGGAGGGACCCCGTCAGGGCGCGCGGCGGCTATGGGCTGCCCTAGGTTGACCTGATCGCCCCTAGGGCCTCGAGGTTCGCCGCCCTGCAATGAAGAAGAACAAACGAAGAACGAGGAAGAAGAAGAACTAGGGTTAAGGAGAAAAGATAAAAGATAAAAAGTGGTAGATGATTTGTTCGATTGTGTGTTGTTCAATCGGCCGTCACCCCTTAGGTATATAAGAGGCGGCTGGACTTCCCGTGCAAGGAAAAGGCTTGGATTCACGTCCAAAACCCTAGCCAAATTTAGATTGGTCTTGCCCGAACTTTCCAAAATTGTTCAGTTTAAACTGGCTGCACCTTGTGGGTATTTTTTGTGGTGGTAAACGATCTCGGATGGAAATGAGCCCAAAAGCAATCTTGACCATTTCGACGAGGCGAACAACTTTTATGTTGAACGTTTCTTGACCAGAGGTCATCTTGAGGGTCAAATCAGTCGCGCAAAACAGGCTATCCCTCGCGCTACCCATCAGACAGGGTGTCTGGTGGGGCGCGCCATTTTTTGCCTCCTGACAGGGCTGTATTCCGATGGCTCTAACTTTTGCATACGAACTCGGATTGGAACGTTTTTTATATCAAAATCGATCATTTCGACGAGACGAAGACAATCCGTGTAGATAAGTTTTCCATTTGAGGTCGTCTTGGGGGGTTAATCAGCCAAACTGTACTCTGAGTATAAGATCTTAGTACTTTGAGCATAGTTTCGGCTTTCGAGATGAAATCGGACTGCGATGACCCAAACTTCAAAGATCTTCATATCGACAATACGGAACTCTTTCATGAAGATCACTTCTGCATTTGAGGCCATCTTAAATAAGTTATTGACCGTGCCAAAATCTGGTGTCAACACATGCCCCCCTGTTTTTCGGCAAAGTTTGTGTGCCGAAAAATAACTTCCGCATAGCTTGTTCTAAGGACGATGTCAACACTCCATCGGCCATTTTGCATGTTCTTAGGACGACAAGCATATATCGGCCATTGCTTGTTTGAACCTCTTGATGCAGACTTGGGTGAAAACTTCTCAGCTTCTATAACAATCCGGTGATAAGGTTCCATAGATCAAAACCATCCTCCGAACCATATTGTTCACCCTTTTGCTAAGATTTTGCTGATAATCAATAATAAACTTTCTCCAATCCTTATTTTTGCCTGTATAAGAAAAATTCATTAGTGGCCGAAGCGGTGGGCTTCGGTTCGGCCTTACCTATTCTGACGAGACTAAGAATCGGCTATTGATAGAAATGCAACACACCATGATTAACATAGTAGCCGGATGCTTGCTGTGCCAACTCTTTCAAATTGTCATGTCTAGAAATATGAACAATTTTATAGCAACCCAAGGTACTTTTGTATCTAGACATACCTTAAGATAAACTATAAGTGACTCGTCAAAACATTGATAACCCTTGGATATTTGTTGCACTACTTATAACGAATCACCGGAAGCCTCAATATGTATAGCACCTATAGCAAGGCAAAGCTCCAATCCGAATAACAATGCATATTCGACTTTGATCATTGTGCAAAAATATCTTAAGCGGCATGAGGCTTCACAAACTAGCTCCATATGGAGATAAATAAACAACACCAACACTTTGGCCATTGCTACAAATTGAGCCATCAAAATATAATCTCCATAGTACTAGAGAGACAAAGCTAATATCACTTAACATGTACCTTGTCTCGGTTCCAATTGAACTAAGGACGGTGTTAGAATTCCACGCCGGCCATGATCAGATAGTTTCTTAGGACGATAGTTAAGTATCGGCCATTACCATGAGGTTCATGTAGAATTCATCCATTAAAACATGTATAGCCGAAATAAACAAATAAAATAGCAATAAAATATTTCGGCTCCTTTATCTAGCAACAAAAATGTAACTAACCAAAGGTATAATGATTTGGTAATACTCTGCCATCATATAGAAAATTATGTTGCATCCATGGATCAAAATAAGTCCATGGAGGGTAACTGATCATACCTGTGGATGAATTCCATGGCAAAGGCATCAATGGCATTGTTGAAGAAAATGGATGATGTGCTAACCGAAGATTTTGATGTTGTGATGCACACCATCGGCATAATTGTTTGTTGCTTCCATCATTCTCCTTCTTCATTTTTATTGTACTTGTTGCAATTGAAGCATGCACATCGTTTTTGTTTTGATTGATCCTCTTGGGAACCCATGCCATGTTCTTCTTTCTAAGCTCTTGTGCACTAAGATTTTGCAGTTCCTTCTTTTGCCAATACGATAAGCCGAGTGAGCACCTCGACTGTGATTTTGTTTCAACCAATGGCAACTCTTTCTGGGCCTTGTGCACCCTCAACTTATTTTCTTCAGATTTGGCAGTCTGATTTTTATCAATTGATTGCTTCACTTCTTTGCCTTTTATAGCCAATGTCAACACTTTAATTGGCTCTTTGTTTTTTGAGATCAAATCTGAAGTAGCAAACTTACGACCATCACTTTTCACGCGGTAAACTTGCTTTACCATCTCTTTCTTCTTCCTTGAGCTCTGGGCCGATTCCTTATGATTGAAACGGTCTTTGATACGTGATTGTTCATATGTTGATCTTCTTGGAGCTGCATAGTATTGGTGAGATGTTCTAGAATAAGATGGAGAATGTGCCCTTGTACCATACCTGTCCCATGATGAATATGTATCTATATGAGCATAGGGAGGCATCCACGGCATTGGCATTGGCGGCCCAAAATAAGGATATGATTATGTTGCATTAAAATTATCACTTTGCCAATACCAATCCTCATATTTGCGCCTTGGGGGTGATCTTGGTTTCTTTGCATGATTTGGCCGATAAGCATTCTTCTCTTCACTCATCTTTTGATATTTATCCAATAGTTCAGCAAAGGTGATTTTTGATCTCTTACACTTGCGCTTATTTCGGCCTTTGTTTTCTTTTGGTTTGCTTTCATCGATCATTGGATTTGCTTGCTGCCCCCCAGTCCTTGGCGTCTCCATTGTAGCTTCAATGGAATTTTCGCCCTCAAGATTATGTTCATTATGCTCTTCAACAACTTCTTTACTTGAAACCTTGATCCCATCACCTGTAGTTTTTACATTCTCTTTAAACGGATCGGCTTGAAGCAGCCGATGCAAAAACTTTTTGCCATCGGGACCAATCGGAATAGACTGGTCATCTCTTGGTGTTTCAACAAACTTCAATCGTCCTTTTTCAATGGCCGATTTAACTATTTGACGAAACATGTTGCAATCCTCAAAATTATGCTTGGACGAATCATGCAACTTACAATACATTCGTCCTTGGATTGATGGCTTAACATGGTGATCAAGAATTGTAATGTAATTATTTTTCAGCAACAAATCAAATATTTTATCACACATGCTTGAATTGAAGGTATACTTCTTGTTTCCTAGCCAATCTTTCTGTTTGAACGGCTTTGGAGATATTCAAACGAATGGTTCAGATTTGGAATCTCCCCATTCGGCTATGCATTGTGTTTTCCACTCTATCTCTGATGTCTTTGGATAAGATATTATATTAGCATCGGTTTTCTTAATAGAATTTAACCTTGGCTTTAAATTTCTGAAACGAAGATGTTTAGAACATACATGTCTCAGTTGAGACTAAGTGTAAGCCAAGTAAGAAATAAGCAAAGCTACCCAACTAGATATGAACTTTAGAGAAAGCAACGGAAAAAGCTTTGGCTGTAAAATAAGTCATTATCGGTCTTTATAAATGGTGCAATGGGTTGACCGATATGTTCCATAACAATTTTACTGCTAACAAGTAAATTACCTTTCTTCATTGGTCTTTCAAAATTACTTATGAGAATATTTCTTATAGATGCATCAATAATGAAGTTGCAACCAAATCTGAAAATAGGTAAATTACTCGCTATGCATATCTCTTCAAATATGTTGGGAGAGCATGATAGTGGTGCCATTTGAAGAACATCTTGCTTCGTCTTTGGATGGCTCCCCAACACCTTGTCATCATCTTTTTCTTGAATCCGTGCATCATTGCTTTGAAGATTTTTGTCGGCCGAACTTTGTTCGGCTACTTGTTCTTGTCCTTAAAGCTTGTCAATTTCTACGGCACGGAACTCATAGGGCAGGAAGTAGGTTCCATTAACTTCAGAAAAATCAAGCACCGTTGTTTTCCTATGCTTGCCATGTCCTTTCTCAATAATGCTTGCCTCGTTGGATTTGATGGATTCAGAATATATACTACTTGATTCGGCTTTTTCAACCGAAGCACTTTCATGTTCCGAATCATCCTTCTTTTTATTGATAGTACCAATTGGCAATGCTTTTTTTATCTGAGCCCATTCTTTTTCTATTTGTTTCTGACGGCGAGCGGCAAAATTAGCTTTAAGATTTTTCTCAATTTCAGCCCACTCCGGATATGATTGCCCCAAATGCTTTTAGATTCTTTCGGCAATGACACACGGGTGTTGCCGAAATTTTGCAATTGTGTAGGGGTGTATAATATGATGTAGTACTAGGTGAAGGCATATGCATTGTTGTAAGACCATCCTTTTGCTCGCCAATTTTATCAATTGGCAAAGATTCATCTTCTTGCAAAACTCTAGCTTTTATTGCGGCATAATTGGGAAATAGCCCCTTTTCATGTTGTTCAAGGCAAAGAGCACTAATTCTCTTATTTTGGGCTAAACTCTTCAATGCAGCCACCACTACCTCATCTTCTACAATGTTGGGCACAACCGCTCCTGTAAAATTTACATTCATTCGGCTATAACCAGGAAGGTGTGAAGCCGAATTATGAGCATCTACAGTTGTGTATGGTGCCGAAGAATTAGTAACATGAGGTGTAGCATATGACGGTTGAGAGTAACTGGCCGAATAGCCACTAGTAGCATGGCCAATTCTCTCATTCATCGGCATGGTTGGATTACTATATTGCACATTAGTTGCCGATGAATAAAAGGGTGAAACACTTTCTTGTATGGCATTGGAAATTCTAACTTGGGGTGTTTCAAATTGATTAATCGAACTCATCATGTTGCTCATCGGCATATGAATTTGCTGGGTTGCCGATGCATGTGAGTTGGGATACATATGGTGCATGTTACTAATATCATAAGAAGTTGAAGTATATAAATTACTTTGAATCGGCCCTTGCACGTAGTTAGTTGCATGATTAAAAAACTAGGGTTGGCCGATAGAGTATACTCATTGAACGATCTAGTAACACCATATGAATTATTTGCATCTACATAAAGGGATTGGGTATTCATATTACCTTTGTAGACTGCAAACCCTAGATGACGATCTCTTTGTAGCAAGAACGGGCCGGAAACCCTTCGAAGCTTCCTCCCCAACGGAGTCGCCAAAAAGTGTGTTGACGCTGGAACGCGTCACACGAACACGTCGACGTGTACCTCCAACGCCGAGGGTGATGCACCGCAGCTCACGTCGAAGGAGATCCGTCCGGAAGCGCGGTACGTAGGCAATCCGGCGGATGCTTTTGAGGACCCGAAAGCCCACACGCCCGGGAGGGACCCCGTCAGGGCGCGCGGCGGCTATGGGCTGCCGTAGGTCGGCCTGACCGCCCCCAGGGCCTCGAGGTTCGTCGCCTTGCAATGAAGAAGAACAGACGAAGAACGAGGAAGAAGAAGAACTAGGGTTAAGGAGAAAACATAAAAGATAAAAAGTGGTAGATGAATTGATCGATTGTGTGTTGTTCAATCGGCCGTCACCCCCAACATATATAAGAGGCGGCTGGACTTCCCATACAAGAAAATGATTCATCTAGGCTTTCCTTACAATAAAATTGCATCAATTCACGTCCAAAACCCTAGTCAAATTCGGACTGGTTTTATCCGAACTTTCCAAAACGGTTCGGTTTACAACCTGGCTGCACCTTGCGGGTCATGTTTGAGGCAGTAAACGACCTCGGATGGAAACGAGTCCAAAAGCAATCTTGACCGTTTCGACGAGTCGAAAAACTTTCATGTTGAACGATTTTTTATCAGAGGTACTCTTGAGGGTCAAATAGCTCGCGCAAAATGGACTGTGACGCAAAACATCCGTCCCTCGCGCTACCCATCAGACATGGCGTCTGGTGGGGCGCGCCACACTTCGCCTCCTGGCAGGGCTATATTCCGATGGCTCTAACTTTTGCATACGAACTCGGATTTGAACGTGTTTTATATCGAAATCGATCGTTTCGACGAGACGAAGACAACCCGTGTAGATCAGTTTTCCATACGAGGCTGTCTTGAGGGCGTAATGAGCCGAATATTATTTTGAATACAAAATCTCAGTATTTCAAGCACAAATTCGGCCTTCGAGATGAGATCGGATGGCGATGACCCAAACTTCAAAGATGTTCATATCGATAATACGGAACTCTTTCATGAAGACCACTTCTCCATTTGAGGCCATCTTAAATAAGTTATAGACCGTGCCAAAATCTGGTGTCAACACATGCCCCCCCTGTTTTTCGGCAAAGTTTGTGTGCCGAAAAATAACTTCCGCATAGCTTGTTCTAAGGACGATGTCAACACTCCATCGGCCATTTTGCATGTTCTTAGGACGACACGTATATATCGGCCATTGCTTGTTTGAACCTCTTGATGCAAACATGGGTGAAAACTTCTCAGCTTCTATAACAATCTGGTGATAAAGTTCCATAGATCAAAACCATCCTCCGAACCATATTGTTCACCCTTTCGCTAGGATTTTGCAGATAATCAAGAATGAACTTCCTCCAATCCTTACTTCGCCTGCATAAAAGTTTCATTAGTGGCCGAAGCGGTGGGCTTCGATTCAGCCTTACCTATGTTGACAAGACCTAGCATCGGCTATTGATAGAAATGCAATACACCATGGTTAACATAGTAGCCAGATGCTTGCTGTGCCAACTCTTTCAAATTGTTATGTCTAGAAATATGAACAATTTTATAGCAACCAAAGGTAATTTTGCATCTAGACATACCTTAAGATAAACTATAAGTGACTCGTCAAAACATTGATAACCCTTGGATATTTGTTGCACTACTGTCAGGACCCCGACTCAATGCCACATCGATCTAGCATGTAACACCTCATATCACTTTGTGGCCTCACGCACGGTATCCCCACGGGTGTCGCCTTACCTTTGCCCGGGACCATTTGCGCCTTTTGGCACACGTATATGATGGTGTCGCTAGCATCCATATGATAAAGAGCCCGGGCTGACATGGCTAGTCGTAAACCCAAAGTGGCACTAACTTACAGGGACAGACATCCATGACCCAGCATCGAACGTGTCGGTCATCAGCGAGTGAATCCAGGCTGTAGCACTGGGCTAACATGACTCCGGTGAACCGGGCTGTAGCGGGCTAGCAGGACTCCGGTATTCATCGCGTGACATTTCCCCGAAGGGACAGACACAGGATCGAAGAAGGACACATGCCGGCCAACCTAAGTGTCCGGAGCAGTAGCAAGCTACCAGGGCTCAGTGGAAGCACTAGGAGACATTTCCCGGTAAGAGAGTCTACTAAGGATAAACAACTAGATAGTCAGATCCCACACATAGCAATACACGTTACACGTACGCATAACATGCAAGTATGTGCTGTACAACATGGCATCACAGCATAACTCGACAACTCAAATAGACAAAGACTCAGAAGAGCCATCACAACATTATTACAAACAGGGGTCACATGACCCAACAGTCAGAGCAATCAAGCAACAAGCGGAAGCATTACATGTCTGAGTACAAACATCTACAAATGAAAAAGGCTGAAGAGCCTGACTATCTACACCATCCGATCAAGATCGTAGCTGAGGTACTAGCTACTAGTCGAAGTCCACGAGAACACTAATAAGACCGAAGTCTCAGCTGCAAAAACATAAATAAAGCAACATGAGTACAAAGGTACTCAGCAAGACTTACATCAGAACCTATCGTACATGCATTTGTATCAAGAGGGTAATGTGGGGTTTAGTTGCAGCAAGCCAGCTTTGACTCTGTGGCTATCCTATTCTACGACTACCAGAAACTCTGGAGGTGAAACAACGTACACGAGTCCACTAATCACCACACAATACACTACTATGGATTCATCCCCGTCTCCCTACGAGAAGGCCATCCATAGCACTCACACTTGTCTTGAGCATTTTAGAGTATCCACTTCAAGTTGTCTATGTACCATGTAAGCATCCAAGAAGTCCATAACCGCGGACCCGGCTATTCGAATAGATCATGTTAACCCTGCAGGGGTGTACTTCTTCACACACGCTCTCGCCACTTACCGCCATGTACACGTCATGTATCTCGGCAACCTTCAAGCGGAAGCCTGGCGAGGGTGTCGGCCACGACCTGACTAACCACACAAGACTCTAGTCCAGGTTTATCGCCTATTCGGGTTCCATCCGCAAGGAAATCCGGCCGGGGTGTCGCTTACGGCCCCAAACGATGTGTACAGGGTTCCCGAGCCCACCATCCGGGTGCCACTCGGTACACCAGGCCACGTGTGCCTAGTCTGTCCCAAGCCCACCCTGCCGGGTGCCACTTGGTAGAAAAATAGCACTACCTACAAACACCAGAAACTAGTTGCGAGTCCTGGACAGAGATCAAGTTGGTTAATAAGTCGAGAGGGCTTGGAGCGCCCGGAGCCCAATGTGTGGTAGTATCGAGTCATTGGACAACATACATAGAACTGAGTGCTTAAGGACGGTTCCAGTGAGACAACCCACCATGTACTCCTACATGGCCTCTCACCGCTACCTTTACCAAATCGTGTTCACACACTTCACTCTCAGCATCAGAACATATCGTAACACTCCAATTCATTCCCAATGAATCAGACCTGACACACTCTAAGCAATAGCAGGCATAGCATGGTAGGAACACATCAGTGGCTTCAATCAACTCCTACACATGCTAGTGGGTTTCAACTATTTACTGTGGCAATGACAGGTCATGCAGAGGAATGGGTTCAACTACCGCAGCACAAAGTAGCAGATGAACCGTTGTTGTCCTAATGCAATAACTGAGAGCAGGAGCGAGAGAGTAGGGTTTTATCGAAATGAGCAAGGGGGTTTGCTTGCCTGGTAAATCAACAAGGGAGGCACTGCTTCACAGACAGGTACTCTGGAACGTCTCCGGAGCAGGACCTATCGAGAAGGAACGGTGCCGGCAATCAAAACACAATCATATGCAACAATATGATGCATGAGCATGGCATGTAGATGTGATCCTGTTTGGGCTAATGCAACTAGTATTCAATTTGAATGAAGTCCATTTGAACAAAAGGTTCAAATGCAACTCCAAAATAAGTCTCTTAATATGCCATAATGTGTTTTCTCATATTCAGCATGTATAAGTTGGTTTGTCATGCATGAAACTAGTACAGATGGATAGATTACATTTTTCTGATAATTTTTCATATATAAATTATTTTAATCTGAGCTACGGTTGAATTGTTATGAATTTTTGAAGTTTAAATCATTTTCTGGATTTTCTGAATTATTTTAAATCCAGAAATTATATATTGCATCAGCATTGAGTAAGCATGACGTCAGCAGTCAACTGAGCTGGTCCGGGTCAAACCTGACGTGTGGGGTCCACACGTCAGTGACAGGGGGGTTAAACAGGGGTTAATTTAGTTTAATTAAAAGGTTAGGGCACCGGGGCCCACTGTCAGTGTCAGGGGGGGTTAGTTAACGGTGATTAGCACTAAGCTAATCACCTGACGGGCCGGCCCCACATGGCAGGGCTCAGGCGAGGGGGCTCGCCGCCGGCGACCTCTGGACGCGGCGGAGTCCGCGCCACAGGCCACGGGGACGGCGTCTGAGAGCACCGGGGCGTAGCCCGGGCTCTCGCGCATCTGGTGGGACAGGTGGGAGGAGCGGGGAAGGCCGGAGCTGGCCGGAGCAGAGCTCGCGGCGGCGGCCGAAGCTCGGCTTCGAGCGGCAACGGGCTGCGGGGCACGGGGAGGCCACCTGAGGGGCTCGGCGGCACCCTCGTGGCACCGGGAGCACGCTAGGGTGCTTAGGTTGGGCGGAGGCGGGCCGAGACGGCGACGGCGACATGGATGGCGGCGAGAGGCTTCGGCCGTGGTGGGGAGCGGCGCTATGGCACGGGAACGGGGGGGGGAGAAGAGAGGGGAAACAGGAAGAAGCTCATGGCGATCACGCAGAGCAGCACAGCGGGGTCGGGGAAGACCTGGTGACGGCGAATCGACGGCGGCGGACGGCGGAGCCCGAGGAGGAAGACGATGGCGATAGCGGCGATGGAGGCCGTCCGGAGGTGCGTGGCTCGACGAGGAGCTTCAGGGCGAGGGGGCGGAGCTTCCGCGCGTGTCGGGGAGGCGAGGGGAGGCCGGTGGTGATGGCTACGGCGAGCGGTGGCGACGGGCGCGTTCGGGCGGTCGGGAGAGAGAGAACCAGGGGAGGGGGGAGGAATGAGAGAGTAGGAGAGAGGTGCGGGGCGTCGCGTGGCGTCGTCCGGTCCATCTAGAGCGACGAGGGGAGGACAGGCAAGCAGGGAGGGAGGAGACGTGGCGCGGTGGCACGTGCGCGCGCCGGGCACACTCCGTTCCTCTGTCGGGGAGGAAGACGACAGAGGAGGGGGGGCCAGGTGGGCTGGGCCGCCTGCTGGCTGGGACGGCCTGCTGCGGCTGGGCTGCACAGGGGAAGCCCCAGGTAAGCCCCTCCTTCTTTTTTTTCTGTTTTCTATTTTTTTCTGACATTTGTTTTGATTTAATAAATATATTAAATCATTTAATTTCCTTATGCCAATTTTTGCAGGAGCTAGATATATTATTCCAGAGCTCTTTTATAATTGGCATAATTTTTGGACCATATTTCATATATATAGAAATATATTTCCAATGCAAATATTTATCGAATTAATCCAAATGGCCAAAATAAATGTCCATGAGCTCCTAAAAATATTGTTTTGATTTTTATCTCTGTCCAATATTTTCAGAGGGCAACATGAGCATTTTCTTGGACCCTTTTGGAGAAATTTTTATTTGGGTCATTTTCAAAAATGATTCTGAGGGTTCCACAAGTCCTCATTTCAAAATTAAATGGAATTTAAATATGATGCACAAATGGCTAGCTAGTCTAAGTCATACCAGACTAGGGATGTGACAACTCGCCCCCACTTGAAAGAATCTCGTCTCGAGATTCAGGGGTCGACGGAAAGAAAGTGGGGTACTCCAGTCGAAGACGATCTTCTCGCTCCCAAGTAGCTTCTCTCTCGGAATGATGAGACCACTGAACTTTGAGAAACTTGATGTTCTGACGTCGAGTAACACGCTCTGCTTGATCAAGAATGCGAACCGGGTACTCTCGGTATGTGAGGTTATCTTGGAGATCAAGCGTTTCGTGGTCCACTCCGCGGATGGGATCCGAGAAGCAACGCCTGAGTTGAGAGACGTGGAAGACATCATGAACTCGAGAAAGATGTGGGGGTAGTTCCAACTGGTAGGCAACCTCTCCTCGTTTAGCAAGAATGCGAAAAGGACCAATGTATCGAGGAGCCAACTTGCCCTTGATACCAAAACGATGGGTACCCTTCAAAGGAGTAACCCGAAGGTAAGCTTGGTCGCCAATCTCATAAGTCATATCCTTATGATGACGATCATACTGACTCTTTTGACGAGATTGGGCTGTTTTCAAATTCTCACGAATGATGCGAACTTGCTCTTCTGCCTCCTGGATCATGTCCGGTCCAAAGAATTGTCTTTCACCGGTTTTTGACCAGTTCAAAGGTGTTCGACATCTTCGTCCATAGAGAACCTCAAAAGGAGCTTTCTTGAGGCTGGATTGGTAGCTATTGTTATAAGCAAACTCGGCGAAAGGAAGACATTTCTCCCAATCCATACCGAATGAGATAACGCAAGCTCTCAGCATGTCTTCGAGAATTTGATTGACCCGTTCCACCTGACCACTCGACTGAGGGTGGAAAGCGGTACAGAAGGAAAGATGGGTTCCCATGGCAGTTTGGAAACTCTCCCAGAAATGAGAAGTGAAAAGACTGCCACGGTCGGAATTGATCTCTAGTGGAACACCATGAAGTGATACTATTCGAGAAATATATAAGTCAGCGAGCTGACTAGCAGTGATATTTTCTCGAACAGGAAGGAAGTGAGCCACTTTGGAAAGACGATCAACGACTACGAAGATAGCGTTATTCCCTCTCTTGGTCCTGGGAAAGCCGGTGATGAAGTCCATACCAACTTTATCCCATTTCCATTCAGGAATAGCTAAAGGCTGAAGGGTGCCAGCAGGTCTTTGATGCTATGCCTTAACGCGACGACAAACGTCACATTTAGCAATGAACTCAGCGATTTCTCTCTTCATCCTAGTCCACCAGAACCTCTGGCGTAGGTCCTGATACATCTTAGTACTACCGGGATGAATCGTGAGAGGGGATTCATGCGCCTCCTTAAGAATCAATTGTCGCAGATGTTGATTCTTGGGAACCACCAAGCGATTCTCAAAGAAAACCACACCATGATCATCCATAGAGAAACATCCACCAACTTCCTTCTTAATGTTTCTCTTGATCCGAGAAATTCCTGTGTCTTGCTTTTGAGCAGCGATAATCCGATCCTCAAGATCAGGTTTTGCCACCAAGTTAGAAAGAAATCCGCGAGGAGCTATGTGAAGATTAAGCTTACAGAATTCCTCATGGAGAAGTGGTTGGCCTTGCTGCAACATGAGATTGTTGCAATAGGATTTACGGCTTAGAGCATCAGCCATGACATTGGCTTTGCCTGGGGTGTAGGTAATCCCTAGATCATAATCTGTGATCAACTCCAACCAACGTCTTTGCCTAAGGTTCAGATCCGGTTGGGTGAAGATATACTTGAGACTCTGGTGATCGGTGTAGATCTCGCAACGTTTACCAAGAAGGTAATGTCGCCAGGTCTTGAGTGCATAGACTACGGCTGCAAGCTCTAGATCATGTGTAGGATAATTCTCCTCATGTGGATGCAACTGTCGGGATGCATAGGCAATCACATGACGATCCTGCATAAGAATGCAACCTAGTCCCTGTCATGAGGCGTCGCAGTAGATAATAAAGTCTTTAGTGAAATCCGGTGGTACAAGTATGGGAGCAGAAGTCAGGCGTCTTTTCAGTTCCTGAAAACTGTACTCACACTGTGGGGACCACTCGAACTTTTTATCTTTCTTGAGAAGTTCCGTGAGGGGTTTGGCTACTTTGGAGAAGTTTTCAACAAAGCAGCGACAATAGCTGGCTAGACCAAGGAAACTCCTAACTTGTTTAACGGTCTCAGGTGGAGTCCAATCGAGAACGGCTTGAACTCTCTCGGGATTGACAGCAATGCCCTTACCAGAGATTACGTGGCCTAGGTAGGTCACTTCTGGCAACCAAAATTCACACTTGGAGAACTTGGCATAAAGGCGGTGCTCTCTGAGTTTTTCTAACACAAGTCTAAGATGTTCGGCATGCTCTTCCTCGTTCTTCGAGTAAATAAGAATATCATCGAGGTAAACCACGACGAACTTATCTAAGTACTCCATGCAGATCGAGTTCATCAAGCGGGAGAAGGTGGCTGGGGCGTTGGTTAGGCCAAAGGACATGACGGTGTACTCGTACTGACCATAACGAGTGACAAAAGCTGTCTTGGGAATGTCCCCATTTCTGATCTTAATTTGGTGGTATCCTAACCTCAAATCCATCTTGGAGAAGACTGAGGATCCAGCAAGCTGATCATACAGGTCGTTGATCCTGGGGAGCGGATACTTGTTCTTTATCGTGACCAAATTAACGGGACGATAATCAACGACCATCCGGTCCGTACCATCCTTCTTCTTGACGAAGAGGACGGGGCAAGCCCAAGGAGAAGAACTAGGACGGATGAAACCCTTTTGCAAGGACTCATCGAGTTGTTTCTTAAGCTCGGCTAGTTCTAGGGGTGCCATCTTGTAAGGTCTCCGGGAGATTGGAGCTGTTCCTGGGATAAGATCTATGACGAACTCTACATCTCTGTCAGGTGGAACACCTGGCAGTTCCTCTGGAAAGACATCCGGAAAGTCACGGACTATCAGGATATCTCCAAGGTCTGGAAGAGGGCTGACATTAAGAGAATAGAGCTGACGCTTTGCAACTCTAGTGGAGACGGTGACTATCTTGCCAGATGGGTGTGTAAGCTGAACAGATCTGGTGTAACAATCAATCTTGGCATGATGAGCTGTCATCCAGTCCATACCCAAGATGATGTTAATATCTGAGGACTTGAGGGCTACAAGTGATGCAAGGAATACAAGTCTGTCAACAAGGATTTCGTTACCATGGCTTACACTAGAGGTTTGCCATTTGGATCCAGGAGTTTGGATGACTAGCGGAGTTGGCATTTCACAAAATGACAGGTTGTGCAAGTTAGCATAGCTTTCAGAAATGAAGGAGTGAGATGCTCCAGTATCGAATAGAACTGATGCTGGGTGACAATTGACAAGGAGGGTACCAAGAACGACATCTGGATCATCATGAGCGTCTTTAGCTGAGACGTGATGCACACGTCCACGTTCAGTGGGAACTGACTTGACACTGATCATCTTGCATGATGGCTTAATACAGCCAACAGTCTTCTCGGGCTGGGGTGGAGCATAACTAGTCTGAGAGCAATCACATGCATAGTGTCCTGGCTTTCCGCATGTGAAGCAAGTCCCTGAGGTTGGACGTGGACCCGCACTGACAAGCGGTCTACCAGTAGGCCTGGGTGGAACATATGACTGAGCTGGGAAAGGCACCACATAGGATGGCCTCGGTGCATATCCGGAAGGAAGAGCGGAGTTTGGAACCCAAATCCGGCGTTTCTGGGAACTAGAACCGGAGGAAGATCCCAAATCACGGGTGTGCTTATGAGACTCCTCGTAGGTGAGTTGAGCTGTCTCTGCATTAATGGCTTTGTTCACAAGAGCTTGGAATGTGTCGCAATGATGCAGGTGGAGATCACGGCGCAACTTGGGGTTGAGACCCTTCCGGAACCTAGCCTGCTTCTTGGCGTCCGTGGACACTTCTTCTGTGGCATAACGGGCGAGGTTCTCGAACTCTCTGCTATAAGCATCAACAGCCATCCTACTCTGGGTGAGACTACAGAACTCTTCTCTCTTGCGATCAAGGAGGGCCTGGGGAATGTGATGCTCGCGAAAAGCCTCAGTGAAATCCTTCCAGGTAGGAATCTGGCCAGCTGGAAGCATAGCCTCATAGTTCTGCCACCAAAGACTAGCAGGACCTTCCAGGTGGTATGTGGCATAGGTGACCTTTTCATCTTCAGCTACGTTCGCGGAACGCAGCTTATGAGTGATGCTACGGAGCCAGTCATCTGCATCGAGTGGCTCGATGGAATGATGAAAGGTAGGTGGGTGCAAGCGAATGAAGTCATGAATGGTAGCAGACTTATTGGACTGACGTGCGGTGTTCTCCTCGATACGTGCCAACAAACGGTTAGACTCATGCTTGTTCCTCTCCATCTCAAACATGAACTCTGCCAACGAAGGCTGGTCGGGAGGTTCCTCATCCCTACCATCTCCGTGGTTCTGGCTACGAGCAACGGAACTTTGCTTAGCTGATGACATCCTGAGAAACGAAACCAAGGACGGAATCAGCACCAACTATGGACTATAGAATGTAGGACAAGGGATTAGTATCACTCGAACTTCTAGAGAAAATTCCAGCAGCATAACGGCAGTAAAATGCTCAGAATGAGACATCCTACTAAAATGGGGCAATAACATACTCATCAACATTACTCAAGGTTCTGAGATCATACTAAACAGACTACACCGGAAATACTCAAAACTAGGGTATGACTCTGATCAACCAATCCTATGGGACTACGGAGTAGTAACACGTGATCCTGATAGACGGAAGAGAAAGCCTAGTTCCTTAACCCCGTAGGAAAGATAGGACGACTCAGATCAGAAGGCCATGAGGTAAAGGAGTAAAAAGAGCCTTACGTTCCTTCCCACAATCAATTCCCTTACATAACTAAAGAATTTCTAGACTCAACTTCGACCAGTTTGGCTTGGTAATCCTAGAGGCAGTCAGGCTCTGATACCAACGCTGTCAGGACCCCGACTCAATGCCACATCGATCTAGCATGTAACACCTCATATCACTTTGCGGCCTCACGCACGGTATCCCCACGGGTGTCGCCTTACCTTTGCCCGGGACCATTTGCGCCTTTTGGCACACGTATATGATGGTGTCGCTAGCATCCATATGATAAAGAGCCCGGGCTGACATGGCTAGTCGTAAACCCAAAGTGGCACTAACTTACAGGGACAGGCATCCATGACCCAACATCGAACGTGTCGGTCATCAGCGAGTGAATCCAGGCTGTAGCACTGGGCTAACAGGACTCCGGTGAACCGGGCTGTAGCGGGCTAGCAGGACTCCGGTATTCATCGCGTGACATTTCCCCGAAGGGACAGACACAGGATCGAAGAAGGACACATGCCGGCCAACCTAAGTGTCCGGAGCAGTAGCAAGCTACCAGGGCTCAGTGGAAGCACTAGGAGACATTTCCCGGTAAGAGAGTCTACTAAGGATAAACAACTAGATAGTCAGATCCCACACATAGCAATACACGTTACACGTACGCATAACATGCAAGTATGTGCTGTACAACATGGCATCACAGCATAACTCGACAACTCAAATAGACAAAGACTCAGAAGAGCCATCACAGCATTATTACAAACAGGGGTCACATGACCCAACAGTCAGAGCAATCAAGCAACAAGGGGAAGCATTACATGTCTGAGTACAGACATCTACAAATGAAAAAGGCTGAAGAGCCTGACTATCTACACCATCCGATCAAGATCGTAGCTGAGGTACTAGCTACTAGTCGAAGTCCACGAGAACACTAATAAGACCGAAGTCTCAGCTGCAAAAACATAAATAAAGCAACATGAGTACAAAGGTACTCAGCAAGACTTACATCAGATCCTATCGTACATGCATTTGTATCAAGAGGGTAATGTGGGGTTTAGTTGCAGCAAGCCAGCTTTGACTCTGTGGCTATCCTACTCTACGACTACCAGAAACTCTGGAGGTGAAACAACGTACACGAGTCCACTAATCACCACACAATACACTACTATGGGTTCATCCCCGTCTCCCTACGAGAAGGCCATCCATAGCACTCACACTTGTCTTGAGCATTTTAGAGTATCCACTTCAAGTTGTCTATGTACCATGTAAGCATCCAAGAAGTCCATAACCGCGGACCCGGCTATTCGAATAGATCATGTTAACCCTGCAGGGGTGTACTTCTTCACACACGCTCTCGCCACTTACCGCCATGTACACGTCATGTATCTCGGCAACCTTCAAGCGGAAGCCTGGCGAGGGTGTCGGCCACGACCTGACTAACCACACAAGACTCTAGTCCAGGTTTATCGCCTATTCGGGTTCCATCCGCAAGGAAATCCGGCCGGGGTGTCGCTTACGGCCCCAAACGATGTGTGCAGGGTTCCCGAGCCCACCATCCGGGTGCCACTCGGTACACCAGGCCACGTGTGCCTAGTCTGTCCCAAGCCCACCCTGCCGGGTGCCACTTGGTAGAAAAATAGCACTACCTACAAACACCAGAAACTAGTTGCGACTCCTGGACAGAGATCAAGTTGGTTAATAAGTCGAGAGGGCTTGGAGCGCCCGGAGCCCAATGTGTGGTAGTATCGAGTCATTGGACAACATACATAGAACTCAGTGCTTAAGGACGGTTCCAGTGAGACAACCCACCATGTACTCCTACATGGCCTCTCACCGCTACCTTTACCAAATCGTGTTCACACACTTCACTCTCAGCATCAGAACATATCGTAACACTCCAATTCATTCCCAATGAATCAGACCTGACACACTCTAAGCAATAGCAGGCATAGCATGGTAGGAACACATCAGTGGATTCAATCAACTCCTACACATGCTAGTGGGTTTCAACTATTTACTGTGGCAATGACAGGTCATGCAGAGGAATGGGTTCAACTACCGCAGCACAAAGTAGCAGATGAACCGTTGTTGTCCTAATGCAATAACTGAGAGCAGGAGCGAGAGAGTAGGGTTTTATCGAAATGAGCAAGGGGGTTTGCTTGCCTGGTAAATCAACAAGGGAGGCACTGCTTCACAGACAGGTACTCTGGAACGTCTCCGGAGCAGGACCTATCGAGAAGGAACGGTGCCGGCAATCAAAACACAATCATATGCAACAATATGATGCATGATCATGGCATGTAGATCTGATGCTGTTTGGGCTAATGCAACTAGTATTCAATTTGAATGAAGTCCATTTGAACAAAAGGTTCAAATGCAACTCCAAAATAAGTCTCTTAATATGCCATAATGTGTTTTCTCATATTCAGCATGTATAAGTTGGTTTGTCATGCATGAAACTAGTACAGATGGATAGATTACCATATTCTGATAATTTTTCATATATAAATTATTTTAATCTGAGCTACGGTTGAATTGTTATGAATTTTTGAAGTTTAAATCATTTTCTGGATTTTCTGAATTATTTTAAATCCAGAAATTATATATTGCGTCAGCATTGAGTAAGCATGACGTCAGCAGTCAACTGAGCTGGTCCGTGTCAAACCTGACGTGTGGGGTCCACACGTCAGTGACAGGGGGGTTAAACAGGGGTTAATTTAGTTTAATTAAAAGGTTAGGGCACCGGGGCCCACTGTCAGTGTCAGGGGGGGTTAGTTAACGGTGATTAGCACTAAGCTAATCACCTGACGGGCCGGCCCCACATGGCAGGGCTCAGGCGACGGGGCTCGCCGCCGGCGACCTCTGGACGCGGCGGAGTCCGCGCCACAGGCCACGGGGACGGCGTCTGAGAGCACCGGGGCGTAGCCCGGGCTCTCGCGCATCTGGTGGGACAGGTGGGAGGAGCGGGGAAGGCCGGAGCTCGCCGGAGCAGAGCTCGCTGCGGCGGCCGGAGCTCAGCTTCGAGCGGGAACAGGCTGCGGGGCACGGGGAGGCCACCTGAGGGGCTCGGCGGCACCCTCGTGGCACCGGGAGCACGCTAGGGTGCTTAGGTTGGGCGGAGGCGGGCCGAGACGGCGACGGCGACATGGACGGCGGCGAGAGGCTCCGGCCGTGGTGGGGAGCGGTGCTACGGCACGGGAACGGGGGGGGGGGGAGAAGAGAGGGGAAACAGGAAGAAGCTCACGGCGATCACGCAGAGCAGCACAGCGGGGTCGGGGAAGACCTGGTGACGGCGAATCGACGGCGGCGGACGGCGGAGCCCGAGGAGGAAGACGATGGCGATAGCGGCGATGGAGGCCGTCCGGAGGTGCGTGGCTCGACGAGGAGCTTCAGGGCGAGGGGGCGGAGCTTCCGCGCGTGTCGGGGAGGCGAGGGGAGGCCGGTGGCGATGGCTACGGCGAGCGGTGGCGACGGGCGCGTTCGGGCGGTCGGGAGAGAGAGAACCAGGGGAGGGGGGGGGAGGAATGAGAGAGTAGGAGAGAGGTGCGGGGCGTCGCGTGGCGTCGTCCGGTCCATCCAGAGCGACGAGGGGAGGACAGGCAAGCAGGGAGGGAGGAGGCGTGGCGCGGTGGCGCGCGCGCGCGCCGGGCACACTCCGTTCCTCTGTCGGGGAGGAAGACGACAGAGGAGGGGGGGCCAGGTGGGCTGGGCCGCCTGCTGGCTGGGCCGGCCTGCTGCGGCTGGGCTGCACAGGGGGAAGCCCCAGGTAAGCCCCTCCTTCTTTTTTTTCTGTTTTCTATTTTTTCTGACATTTGTTTTGATTTAATAAAATATTAAATCATTTAATTTCCTTATGCCAATTTTTGCAGGAGCTAGATATATTATTCCAGAGCTCTTTTATAATTGGCATAATTTTTGGACCATATTTCATATATATAGAAATATATTTCCAATGCAAATATTTATCGAATTAATCCAAATGGCCAAAATAAATGTCCATGAGCTCCTAAAAATATTGTTTTCATTTTTATCTCTGTCCAATATTTTCAGAGGGCAACATGAGCATTTTCTTGGACCCTTTTGGAGAAATTTTTATTTGGGTCATTTTCAAAAATGATTCTGAGGGTTCCACAAGTCCTCATTTCAAAATTAAATGGAATTTAAATATGATGCACAAATGGCTAGCTAGTCTAAGTCATACCAGACTAGGGATGTGACAACTACTTATAACGAATCACTGAAAGCCTCAATCTGTATAGCACATATAGCAACCAAAAGCTCCAAACCGAATAAATTTCATATTCGGCTTTGATTATTGTGTAAAAATATTTTAAGAGGCATGAGGCTTCACATAACAGCACCATATGGAGATATATAAACATAACAACTCCAAGCACCCGAACCAGTGTGACGACTGGATTACATGTGAACACATCAGGAGTTTCGGCAGTTAGTTCCAAACACGTCTCAAGGGTGACAACACTGTTTCTGATGACCTGTACTCTTTGGCGAGGGAACCATCTTCGACTGTAATGATTTACAAAGGGTACGAGATAAATGGGAATACATTTTACATGATCACCCAAGATCAAAAGAGCACCAACCAAAACAGTGATGTCCGCTTTGAAGCAGCAATCAAGAGGGGACATGACACATATTATGGTTACATAGTGGACATATGGGAACTTGACTATGGACAAGATATTAAGGTCCCTTTGTTTAAGTGCAAATGGGTCAATCTGTCAGGAGGCGGGGTATAGGTAGACCCATAGTACGAAATGCCAACGGTGGATCTGAACTATTTGTGGTACACAGACGAACCATTCGTCCTAGCCAATGATGTGGCGCATGTTTTCTATGTGAAGGACATGTCTACCAAACCGAGAAAAAGAAAAGATAAGGAAGCGGATACATCATACGATGAGCCAAAGCACCACATAGTTCTTTCAGGAAAAAGAGACATCATGGGATTGGAGGGCAAGATAGACATGTCTAAAGATTATGAAAAGTTTCATGAAATTCCTCCCTTCAAATTCAAGGCTGACCCAAGCACCCTGTTAAACAATGAAGATTATCCATGGTTACGGCGCAATAAGAAAAGGACACAAGCGAAGAAAAAGTGAAGACTTTCTATCCACAACTATTATTATGATGCCTTTGATCTAGAATATCACTGCAGTTACGTGTGAACAAATGAAATCCCTTTGTAACAGATGGGTTTTCATCCAAAACCCTGATACTTCTAAAGAGATTGTCTGTTTTGTACACGAAGTGCATCCAGTTTTTGTCGTAACCCTCTCAACTTTTTAGCACATGCTATGTGGGTGAAATGATGATACCATGCCAACTTTCAACCTTTTCAGAGTTCATTTGTAGTGCTTTTCAATTTAAGGGTCATTTAGCTGAAAGGATGAACTAATAGCAAAAAGAATGAACTAAAAATAATCAACTAAAATATTCTGTTATGATCAACTAAAACAAAACTATAATATCCTTCAATAGCAAAAGGAATGAACTAAAAAGCTTTTATAAAACTCCGATAGCAAAAGGAATCAACTCAAAAAACTTTTATAAACCTCTAGTATTACTGAAACTAAAATTATATAAAATTTATGCAACCAAAATTATCAAAGTATTTTCTGTGCAAAACATTAAAGCAAAAAGAATTTTCATAAAGAAATTGTTTTGTTAGAAACTTTAATTGCAAAAAGAATTATCGTAAAGAATTTTGTGTTAGAAACTAAAATAACAAAATCTGTTTTTGAATATAATGATAAAACACAGTGATATTAAATAGCAGGAAAAAGAATCACTCAAAAATCTATCTTATAGTAAAGTTATTCAAAAACTAGTGATTCACACAAATTTAAAAAAAAATCAAATTTAAACTATTCAAGTTGACAAATGGGACTAACAGAAAGTTTATAATTTTTATTACCTAAAAGCAAAAAGAATTAAAAAATAAAGCAAGAAACAATAGAAAATAAATAATGCAAAAAACAAAACAAAAACTTGAAAAATATATAAAAAATGCCACCTATTGGGCCACCACGGCCTCAATATGACTAGAAACCCAGCTAGTTGGGCCAGGATTCAGGCCCGCAGAAGGCCCAGCAGGCCCACAGGCATAGCAGTGTCAGTTTAGGCCCATAGGCCTGCAGTTCAGAGGAGTTCGAGAGGGAAGAGGCAGCGGAGCTTATAAACAGGTGCGGGGCGCTCTCAACTAGCGAGGTGGGACTAAACTCCCACCACCACCCCGCTGTGCAAGGCCATTGGTCTCGGTTGGTGGCACCAACCGGGACCAAAGGCCCCCTTTCATGGCACCAACTGGGACCAATGCTCAGTGTATATAAGCAACACTTGTGAAAATTTTCAGTTTCATCGCGCATTTGCCCCCCGACGCCACCGAGCTCATCGACGCCGCCAGGCTGCCCATGCTCGCCGTCGCCGCCCGCGGTCGCTGTCGCCGCCCCGCGGTCGCCGCCCACACCTCGTCGCCATCGCCCTGCACCCCGACGCCGACGCCCTGCTCCTCGTTGCCGGCCCTGCCTCCTCGTCGCCGTCGCCGCGCCTTGCACCGACGCCATCGCCGCGTCCGAGCGCTGCCCCGATCCCCTCCTCCTCCTTACTATACTGGCCGCCGTCGGCGCCGCGCGCTACCGCCGTGCCGCCACGCCCCCTGCCCTATGCTGCTGCCGCGCGCCGCCCCTGCCCTGCATATTTTTTATTTTTTGTCATATATATGTATTTTTTGTCAATATATGTATATGTGTATATATGTGTGTATGTGTATAAATGTGTGTATGTGCATATATGTGTGTATATATTCATAGCATTTATTGTATATGTTCATATTTAGAAGAAAAAGAAGGAGAGGAAAAAGGAAAGTAAGAAGAGGAAGAAGGAGAGAAGAAGAAGGAGTAGAAGAGGAGAGGAATAAGAGGTGAAATAAATAAGAAGAGTAAAAAAAAAGAGGAGATGAAGAAGGAATAGAGGAGAAGAAGAAAAATAGAAAATTTTCTATTTTTTCTTCTTCTCCTCTTTTTTTCTTCTATTTTTTTTCTTGTTCTTCTCCTCTATTTTTTCTTCTTCCTCTTCTTATTTTTGGTCGCCGAGGGGTCGAGGGTCGTCGAGGGGAGGGTCGTCGAGGGGTCGAGGGTTGAGGGTCATCGAGGGGTCGAGAGTCTAGGGTCGGCGAGGGGTCGAGGGTCGAGGGTTGTCGAGGGTTGAGGGTCGTCGAGAGTTGAGGGTCGTCGAGAGTCGAGGGTTGAGGGGTCGAGGGATCGCCGAGGGTCGAGGGTCTCCGTTTAATAAGAATGCCCCCATTATGGATGTGCACAAGTTGATCCATTTTTTTTCTGATCTCATCCATGGCTACATCATTTGCTGGAAGTAACAGATGTATGACACTACGAAACTCCCCAAAGTTGTTTCGGAATGGAGTTCCAGATAGGATGGTTCACTTTTTGGTATGGATTTCAGCAAAGGCCTTCCGAATAGCTATATTCGGAACGCTCTTGCTGAACTTCGTACCAACAAGCGAATTATCCTATCCGGGACTCCGTTCCAAAACAATTTTGGAGAGGTTCGTACCGTTATGCGCCTGTTACTTTCGGCAAATGATGAAGCAATGGTTTTCTTGAGATTAGGAAAAATATGGACCATTTTCTGCACATCCAGAATGGCGCCATCTTGTTAAATCCCTTAAAGGTTAAGAGAATCCAAGCGGTCGAGGATCGGAACTAGCTAGGGTAGGGGGTCAAGGGTCGCCGAGGGGATGAGGGTCGAGGGTCGTCGAGGGACCAAGGGTCGAGGATCGCCCAGGGGTCTATGTTTGCCACTATTAATATATCCATCTCTCATGTTTGTATATTAATTGCCATGTTGTAATATTTGCAGAAACTATGGATCAACAAAGAGACTTCGAACAAGAAGAGATATTGGGCGACATAATCCACGACGAAGGTGATGTATTGTCATTTCTCAACGACCTCGAAGAAGGTTTGAAAGGAGAGGAAGCAGGCTACAGTGATCAAACAATGGAGGAGGAAAGTCATGATCATGATGATGGCTCCGGCGACCGTGATGACGGCTCCAGTTACAGAACGGAGTCGGGATCAGCTGTTGCAAAGTGCGGCGAGGTATATATATATATATATATTAATTAAGCCTGTGCTGACTAGCTAATTGATGCATTAATTGTTTTGGTATGTACATATATTAACTCTTCTTTCGTCTTTTATAGCCCTCCGGATCGAGCAAAACTTCGGTAACGAGACGAGGCCCGATGAAGAAGTTGCGCCCGGATGAAAGGTTCACGATCATAGAAATCGCGCACGATGGCCAACTGATTAAAACCCTCCAGACCAAGGAAGCATTTTCTGCTCAGTGCGGGGTTCTTGTTAGGGACATGATCCCGATCAGCATCCACCAATGGTATAAGCCTAAGAAGGAAGACCCTCAAGTTTCTTTTGTCGAAGATACACAGAAATATGATCTTTGGACTGCGTTGAAGGAAAATTTCACCCTACCAGAAGAGGAGGATCCGGAGAAGCCAGTTATAGAGCCATTGATCAAGGCTCATGCTGTCAAGAAGATGGCAGGTCTATTCAGGAGGTGGAAGAATGAGTTGAAATCAATGTATGTTGACAAAAACAAGACTCCAGAATTCACCAGCTGATTTGAGAAGATAAGAGATCACTGGCTCACATTTGTAGCCCACAAGACATCGGAGAAGAGTAAGAAGATGTCAACGATTAACAAGATAAATGCTGCAAAAAAGGAGCATCACCATCGCACGGGGTCAGGTGGGTACCTCAAAGCCCGGCCATTGTGGGACAAGGCTGAGCATGACCTGATTGCTAAAGGGGCCGAACTAGAAACATTGCACTGGCCAGACCGTTCAAGGACTTGGTTCTTCGGGGTTGGGGGAACTTTGGACCCTAAAACAGGGAAGTGCTGTTGGACGGACGAGCAAATTGCAACACCCATCATGAAGCTTCAGAAAGCAATCTAGGAAGCGCAGGAAGGGACGTTCATTCCCGACAGAGAGAACGACGAGCTCACAAAGGCCCTCGGGAATCCTGAGCACCCTGGACGAACACGAGGCACGCCAGGCTCCATTGCATGGAAGGTTGGGTTTCCCCACGCAGGCGGTTACAAAACCCAAGAGAGGAGGAGGAAAGTGGAGCAGAGCGAACTGCAGCAGCTTTTGGCAAGGGTACGAAAGCTAGAGGAACGGCAAGCTATTGAGAACCAGTGAGATCCTACCCAAGCTACCCCGCCATCTCCGTGGAGAAGCAGCGTGGCTTCCACCAAGCTCGTTCAGCAGCCTGACTTCATGGGTCCTAGCTACCCTGTGGATTTTATCACGGGTTCACACCAGTGCCACCTTATGACGCAATGGATTCAACTCAAAGTCAAGGCGGCTGTCGGCTCTGTGTTCCCTCCTTCACCCGGAGCAACTTAACACTGCCATCCAATTCCACAAGGCTATGCTATTCTGATGGTGCATGAAATAACGAAGGGATTTGAGGAGCTCCAGCTTGACCACCCTACAGGTGATGTGGAGACTCAGCTGGGTCTTGCTCTGAAGACTCCGTGTCTATGGTGGAAGGAGCACATCAAGCTTCTGAACTTCATGCCTCCTGCGAGTCAGCTAGGCACTCTGCCTCCTTCGCCTCCTCCTCGTCCTCCGGCGAGCGATCAGGGCACTCTGCCTCCTGCTCCGGCGCGTGAGGGCGGCAGTACTCCGCCTCCTTCTCCGCCTGCTCCGGCGCATCCGAGCAGCCCGCCTCCTCCTTCGCTGCCTCGTAAGCAACGGTGACGGTGGAACATAGACGCCGCTGCTCTGGCTGCTCCGGTGCATCATAGCAGTCTGCCTCCTTCTCCACCTCATAAGCAACGAAAGAAGACAGCCGCAGCCGCTCCGGCGGCTCCGGCGTCTAGCAGTACAACCAGAGGCGGGAGGCAATACAGATTCGGTCCATCGTCTCTCAAGCCTCTAGAAAAGTTACCATACGAGAGGAGCGAGGAGGAAAACCAGAAGATCTGTGAAGGCCAAGTGAGGGACTTCTTTGAATCGGTAAAAGCTAAGAAACATCCACCTCCGGAGGAGAAGATAGGTCCGGTGAAAGTAAAGCGCACTTTGGATGCCCTACAACGACCATCACTGCCTCTGCCGCAATCCAACTATGACCGCGTTATTGAAAGGACATATAAGGAAGAGGAGCGGTCGGGAAGTACTTGCACTGATCAAAGGTTAGCAGAACCAAGAAGTGGAAAAAAAATTCCCCAGCTCGACGAACAAGCGTAGCAATCGTGCCCCCCGCTCAATGGGTCTAGCAATATCATCGCTAATCTTCTGGGGATGCTGCCCGATACCAATCCTGGAGATTACATGCCCGACGATGCACGTTTTGATACAATGGAGGTGGACACATTCAAATTACCGCACATGAAGCCTCTCGTCAAACCTGGTACTCCTCTAACAACGATGATGCGAAGATTCCATGCTTGGTACATGGACATCTGCAGCAAGTCTGGGACGGATACTTTGACACTGAGAGTTAAAGAGGAGCCCGACCTCATCGGAATTGATCTGTTGCCTGTTCCATATGAGGAGTTCTTCCAGTTTTTCAATCAAAAGGCCCTCGATAAAATAATCATCACTTTCTACTGTCTGTAAGTACTACTTCTCGGTAATTAATTAAGTCTCTATATATAGCTCATCTCTTTCATTGCATGTATATATAATTATCCTCACTATATTATGCAGATTGAAGATCGCCGAATTGAAGAAAAGACAAATAGGTGATATTGGGTTCATTAACACAAATCTCAAGGATGAATGGAATGTTACACATGATGCCAAACTAACCGAGGCCAACTTGCTCGCATCGTTACTTCGAAATCAAAACAAAGATACAATACTCTTTCCTTACGAATATAGGTGAGTGTTACTGTCTTGTGCACATTCGGTTTCCCTTATTACTCGAGGTTATAGTAATGTAATTGATGAGTTATGCATGCGTGTGCAGCTTCCACTTCATTCTACTAGAGATTAAGCTAGAGCAGGGACTAGTAACCGTCATAGACTCGAAACGAAAATATCCCGAGGAGTATGCGACCATGACTAAAATGCTCAAGAAGTAAGTTCATTCAATCATTATTGCATCATATAGGCAACTTTGTTCATTTCCTGATATCAAGTAATTGTTTTCTTTGTCTGGCAGGGTTTGTAAAAAGTTCACCGCACAAGCTCCGGGACTGCCGGCGGAGCTGCGATTTAACCACCCGAAAGTAAGTACTATTAGCTAGTTCCACGCATCTCCCATTGATTAACGCTAGTTTCATCAATACCATTTAGCATGCTTGCTTATCAGTTTAATTGACCTCTATTTCTTGTAAAGTGGTTGTGGCAGGAACTCGAGAATGATTTTTGTGGATACTACATTTGCGAGTTCATCCGCCACATGACCTATGAGCGGGGCTACTCTAAAAACAATATGAAGTGAGTAAGCAACAAAATTCACAATTTTATTTTATTACCATCATTTGTGTTGAGTTTCATTCATATATATGGCGGATGAACTCGTCATATAGAAAAGCCTCGCGAGACAAGATGGAGGCATCCTTCGAATGTCGGTGAATAAAACTGGCCGAAGATCAAGATGGAGGCATCCTTCGAATGTCGGTGTCAAAACCGGCGGATCTCGGGTAGGGGGTCCCGAACAGTGCGTCTAGGCGGATGGTAACAGGAGACAAGGCACACGATGTTTTACCCAGGTTCGGGCCCTCTTGATGGAGGTAAAACCCTACGTCCTGCTTGATTAATATTGATGATATGGGTAGTACAAGAGTGGATCTACCACGAGATCAAGGAGGCTAAACCCTAAAGCTAGCCTATGGTATGATTGTTGTAATGTATCTTGTCCTACGGACTAAAGCCCTCCGGTTTATATAGACACCGGAGGAGGCTAGGGTTACACAGAGTCGGTTACAATGGTAGGAGATCTACATATCCGCATCGCCAAGCTTGCCTTCCACGCCAAGGAAAGTCCCATCCGGACACGGGACGGAGTCTTCAATCTTGTATCTTCGTAGTCCTGGAGTCCGGCGGACGATGATAGTCCGGCTGTCCGGACACCCCCTAGTCCAGGACTCCCTCAGTAGCCCCTGAACCAGGCTTCAATGACGATAAGTCCGGTGCGCATAATGTTCGGCATTGGAAGGCGGGTTCCTCCCTTGAATAATCTAGAGAAGATCATGAACACCAGGATAGTGTCCTGCTCTGCAAAATAAATTCCACATTACACCGTAGAGAGAATAAATGCACATAAATCCAATCTGCTGACGTATTATGCGGCATGACATCACACCGCTACCAAGCCTTTACTTGAATCGTTTTTTATTATACCACCTCAGCACGTTTAGCGAAGCGGTTTCCTTGGCACGTCTTGTCGAAGCAGAGATCGTGTTCCCCTTATTCCGGGATTCTCATCAATACGTGCGTGGGTAACCCAACCATGCCCGTCGCCACGACTCCTCTATCGAAGGTGAATCCCGAACGGTCACGGGGACGACTCTTGGTATTTTTCCCCTTTATAAGAGGACCAAGGCTCGTTCTCTTTCTTCAATCTCGCATCGAATCTCCTCCTTGCTCCCAGTTCCAACACCCAGAGCCCCAGATTCGAGCGCTTCGGATTCTCAACCATGTCCGGCTCCGACCTCCAGGGTCGGTGGATGCCCTCCTCCGTCACGGAGGAGGGCATGTTAAAGCTTCGTGAGGCCAAGTACCTGTCCTACGAGATTTCGCATAGGTTGCCTGCTCAAGGGCAGGCCGTGCCCGCCCCCGAGCCCGGTGAGTATGTTGTCTTCGTATCCCACCTCCGTCAGGGTTTAGGCTTCCCGACGGACCCCTTCGTGAGAGGGCTCATGTTCTACAATGGGCTGGATTTTCACGACTTGGCTCCGGAGTCCATCCTCCATATCTCCGCATTCGTTATCGTCTGCGAAGCCCTCCTTCGCGTCACTCCCCACTTTAGCCTATGGCTGAAGACCTTTAATGTGGAGCCGAAGATGATCGGGGGGCGTCAAGCGGAGTGCGGCGGGGCGGCCATAAGCAGAAGGGCCGATGCCCCGTGGCCCGAGGGTTCCTTCCAAGAGGAACTCGGATTGTGGCAGCAGGAGTGGTTCTATATCACCGCTCCGAAGGGCAGCAAGCAAAAGCCGCCACCTTCATTTCGCCCGGGACCTCCACGCCGACTGGTGTCGTGGGTCAACCAGGGGCTCAATTGGGGACCGTCCGAAGACGTGCCCTCATTGGAGGGCTGGATTCGAGACCTCCAGGCAAGGGAGATCAATCTGATCGTGGTGATGCAGGTTATGCTAATCAGGCGTCTTCTGCCCTGCAAACGCCGTCCTCTCCATCTATGGGAGTTCAATCCGGAGGGACCTCGGATTCTCCAACACTTCATGGGTGCGACACCCGTGGAGATGTACAAGTTGTTCTTCGGACCGCTGGTAGCGTGTCCGGAATTGACCGAGGACGCAGGCCTAAGCTGCAATCGCCCGGACACTCAGGTAAATAGCTCAGAGTCCGAACATTCTGTTTATCTGCTTTTCTAGAGTTCGCCTTATGACCCATTATTCTTCATCAGGAGTGGGTAGCGCGATCGAAGCTGATAAGGTGTCCGGCTCCCCTCCCAGAGACCGCACTGGAGCCCGTGCTGGTCAGAATGTTGGAGGCCGCGCCCATAGAAGGGAGCGACGGGGAAGATAGAGGAGCTATTATTTCGCCCAAAGGGGCGTCTGAAGAGGGGGGGATCAAAAACCCCTCCTTTCAGGGGGAGAAGAGGACCGCCTCCGAAGATCCGGAGGCCAAAGCCCCTAAACAAGGGAAGAAATCTTCACCGGGGGGTCCGGCGTCCGGGGAGAACCCGGACGTACAATCGTCTCTAAAGGATCAGCCCTCCAGCGAGCCGTGAGTAGGAAAAGGGGGGTTCATTAGTAAGAAAATACCTCCATTTGTGCTTCTGTGGATAACCGAAATTTGTATCTTGCAGTTCGGATTTGCAGCCTTCTCAGATGAGTTCGTCTTCAGGGGATCTTCTTCCGGAGATGATGGAGAGCGAAACGCCTCCGTCTGCTGCACCGTCAGATAGGGCAGACGATCCTGAAGTATCGTCATGGAGGGTATCCCAGAGTCCAGAGGGGCCGGAGAGTTCGGCGCCTACTAGTATCCGGCCGGGAGAACTAAAGAATCTGCTTGAGAGGGCGTCCATCTCAGAAGATCACCGTGCTTTGATGCGTATGGTGATTGGAAGGATTTCGTCCGTCGAGAGCGGATTGCGTAATGCCGCTAAGAGTTTGCTGGCGGGATTTGAGGTACGCAAGAATGACGCACCTTTTTTTGACAGTTTTGCACATAAAAGTGCGCCCTGTATAGATAGTAACCCCTGAGACTCGGTAGGTTGTCGAGAACGACAGCGTGCCGAGGATCAAAATTGCATGTAATGAATGTCGCCGTTTCTATGCAGGTGGCGGATAGTCCGAGGGCTAGCTGGACTAGTGGAGTTGCCGAGTTAATGCGGCAACTTGACGTGGCGGATGCGGACATCGCACTTGTCAACCGGCGACTTGACTAGTCGCAAGGTAAATGAGTTCTCCACAGTCGCTTTATTTAAGGGGGTCAAAGCCCTCCTCTGATAAATTATATGCTGTGATACAGACGGTGCTACTGCTGTGGAGAGACTTCGGGCCGAACTTGCTCAAGCTAAGGAGCAAGCCCGAAGGAGTGATGCGGCTGCCTCAAGGGCGGCCGAGGAGTTGAAAGCCGAAAAGGCTGCACACTGCCTAAGCAGGGAAAAGGTGGCCGAATTGGCCGTGAAATTAAGAGATGCTGCCGACCGCAATGCGGCTCTTGAAAAGGAGCGCTTATCGGAGCGAGAAGACCTGGGGAAGGCCACCGCCGAGGCCAAGGATGCCCGTTCTGCAATGCGGGCTATGAAGGAGGAGCTGCGCCAGGCCGGAGATATTGTGGCTGGCAAGCCTTTTCTGTTGCGTCGCCGGTTTACGGATCAAAAGTATGCTCAACTTGGCTAGCTGTGGGGTCCGGAGGATCCGTATATGGATTTAGTGGCAAGTGCGGCTGATGCCGTTGAGCACTTCCGGAGCCAGAAGGATCACAAGATGGAAGAGCTATTTTGGTCTCAATTCCATAGTCCGGATCGTTCACTTCCGTTGACCGATCGGTTGGCCGAATGGGCCGAGCTAAATAGATTGTCCGGACTGGCCATGACTGACATCGTGGCTCATGTCTGGCCAGAGAGGCCCAAGGCGACGAGCTATTTCGGCTTATTGCAGCAATTTCTTGGGGCGGTGCCGCATATCAAGGAGATGAAGCGGTCGGCCTGCATCGAAGGCGCGCGGATGGCTCTTGCCCGTGTGAAGACACATTGGACAGAGATGGATGCCACCGCTATTGCCGCCCAGGGTTCGGACAAAAGCCGGTTACCCGCCGAGCACTATTTTGGGGAAGTTATGCATGGCGCTCGTGTAATAGAGTCGCGGTGCTCGAAAAATGTCACGTTCAAATGAACGTTTTAGCTTGTAAAACAATGATTATGCTATAACTGCTTTTTATACTTGTGCGTCCCAAGTAGTAAAATATCTCCTATGCGGCCGTTTACGTATACATTTGTATAACCTGAAAGATTGCAGTCTTCGGCTTCAGCCCCCACGCACAAGGTGCGGGGGTGTTCGCAAAAATAGCGCGTTTTCACACTTAATCCGACGTCTCGGTCCTGTTAAGGAGGTGGTAGCGTAGCAAACAAGGCAATCCGGACTATAATGCTTTATCACTTTCACTTAGCCAGTGGAGTTCGAGGGTGGGGCTACGATATAGCCCCTTGGGGCACCACGCTTCTCCGAGTTCGGGGCGCATGTGTGCCTGACCGGGAAACGGTCCTTCGTCAAAGCGGGGAATTCTAAACATTCCGGTAGTCGATCGAGTGGTTGACCAGTCTCTCGCTATATCATGATAGTCAGTTTTCGGCTTTCTCTACTGAGGTGCTCACCCAGCCGAACTGGGGCACAATCGCAGTAGTTCTCCTGGTGCCGCGTTAGCCGATGATACGAAACGTAAGGCAGCAAAACACAGGAGCCGGGCAAACCCAACATTTGACCAAAGACATGATTCGGGGCTGATGCATATAATGCCTAACTCGAGACGCCGAACACTCCCTAAGGTGTTCGGTCTTTATAATAATGGGCAGAACAATGCCCTAAGCCCCTAGTGTCCAGGTACGGGCATGGTCCTCTGACGCGGCCGATGCCAAAACGTCAGGCTTCGCTTTGGTTATAGGAAGAAACCAAGGAAGAATAACAACAAGAGACAGTAAAAAAGGTTTACGCAGGGTCTTAATCTGAAAAGAATCCTCGCAACGGGTCCCTACTGCACGTCTGCGCCTGTGTCTCCGTTGTGCCGTTATCCTGGACGGGTGTGCATGTTGTTCATTTGTAAAAAGAGAGGAACTTAGTTTGAAAACAACTCATGCGAAGAAGATATATGTGAAAGAAGAAATATAAATGAGTAAGGCGGGGCCTGTATGAACTCGCAGTTGTTTGTGCGCGCAGCCCCTTGTGGAGGGGTGTGCGGCTAGGGAGCCCCTAGCCTACTTATGCCGGACTTTTCTATCCGTGTCTGGGGTCTTTAAGTGACCCTCGCACTGAAATGATGTCGCGTGGACCGGGCATTTTGAGTGTAAGAGACGAGTAATGTGGTATGGCGTTGAAACGGACAAAAGCCTCTCGTCCCAAGAGTGCTTGATATCCACTTTTAAATGGGACGATATGAAAAATTAGTTTTTCGCGTCGGAAGTTGTTCGGTGATCTAAACACAACTTCTAGTAATAGGGAGCCTGTGCACTTGGCGTAAGGGCCTGGCGTCACTCCTTTGAAGGAAGTGCGGCTGTGTCTAATTTTAGTAGGGTCTATCCCCATCTTGCGGATTGTGTTTGCATACAGCAGGTTTAAGTCGCTGCCTCCGTCCATCAGGACTTTAGTAAATTGTAGTCCGTCGATTATGGGATCCAATAGCAGGGCAGTCTGTCCTGCGTTTCGAACGCTTCTGGAATAATCCAGGTGGTCGAAAGTGATTGGTTTTGATATCCAATCTCTATGGTCTGCTGGGTTGGACCGTGCGAGGCTCTTTTTAGAAGGTGCCGCACTATTTTTCCGTATTATCACATGAAGTGAGTTTACTGCTTTGACCTCTTGTGGGAAAGTCTTTTGCTTTCCGGAGCTCTGCTGGTGGGGTTTATCGTCTTCGCTTGACGCGTCGAGCCCCTTGTGTTCGGCGTTTAATCGGCCGGACTGTTTGAAAACCCAACAATCTCGATGGGTGTGGTTTGCAGGCCTTCCGGGGGTACTGTGGATTTGACATATCCGACCCAAAATCTTGTTTAAGTTGGACAGCTCATCGCTGTCATCCTTAAGAGGCAGTGTTTTGTTGTTTGGCCGCGAGCTTTTGAATCCGGCATTGACTGCCGTGCTCTTTGGGCTTTTCTCTTTATTCCGGCGCTGCTCCTTTCTGCGCCATGATTTTCCGTTTCCATCTCTTATCTCGGATGTACTTGGGTCACTGATGCTGCATCTTGCTAACCAGCTATCCTCTCCCGCACAGAAGCGGGTCATGAGGCTTGTTAGCGCGGACATTGTCCTCGGTTTCTCTTGGCCGAGGTGTCTGGCAAGCCATTCGTCTCGGATGTTATGTTTAAAAGCTGCTAAGGCTTCGGCGTCCGGACAGTCGACTATTTGGTTCTTTTTGGTGAGGAACCTGTTCCAGAATTTGCGCGCTGACTCTCCGGGCTGTTGAGTTATATGACTTAGATCATCTGCATCCGGAGGGCAGCCATAAGTCCCTTGAAAATTTGCTCTAAACGCTTCCTCGAGCTCTTCCCAACTTCCAACAGTGTTGACGAATCTTTTCCGAAGGTTTTTACTGTCCGGCGGCGTGTCCGGCATGAGATCGTCCGGACTGTCATTTTCGCCGGGCCTGGACTGAGTATCTGACTCGTTCTGTTCGGACGGTTGCTTATCTGCATGTTCGTCGTCCACTTGTGTGCCCTGCTGTATTGCGGGGTCCTTAGGAGCGTTGTTGTTGTCGAGGCGGGACTTAGGGCGGCGTCTGCGCCGCCGTTTAGGTTGTTTGTCGGCTAGGTTATCTTCTGCCGCGGCCCGTTGGTCCTCGTTATCGCTCTCTTTTGGGGTATCCACCATATATACGTCATATGACGAGGTGGTCCTCTCGTGCCCTGTAGGCGCTGGTACTTGTTCGTCTCCGGCGTCGTCGTCTATACCGTCGATGTCTTCGGAGTCATAGTCTAGCATGTCAGTTAGATCGTCGACAGTGGCTACAAAGTGGGTGGTGGGTGGGCTCTGAATTTCTTCGTCGTCCGTATCCCAACCATCCTGGCCATAGTCCGACCAGGACTCTCCCGATAACGAGAGATGTTTTAGCGAATTTAGGATGTCGCCAAAGGGCGAGTATTGGAAGATGTCCGCAGCGGTGAATTCCATAACCGGCGCCCAATCCGATTCGATTGGTAGGGGCGTGGGAGGTCCGGAGTCCGGCAAGGAGCCTGGCACCTCGGAATCACGAGTTTCGCGAGGGACAAGATTAGCGTTCGGCTCCATCGCCGTGGAAGTTGAAGCCCCCGAGGTGGTGTCCATCCACCGATCCTCGATCTGGGCGATCGGCTCCGGACTAAAGGCCGAAGCGGATTCGTGTGCGGCCACCCAGGCACTGTTCGGCGGCAGAGCTAGATCATGCCCATCGCAACAGTGCGGCGCGCTTGGCTTTGGCTCGAGCCTGTCGAAGACCAAGTCCCCGCGGATGTCGGCCGTCAAGTTTAGGCTTCCGAATCTGACCTGATGGCCAGGGGCATAGCTCTCGATCTGCTCCAGATGGCCAAGGGAATCAGCCCGCAGTGCGAAGCTGCTGAATACGAAGATCTGTCCAGGGAGAAAAGTCTCAACCTGGACAGCATTGTTGACTGAAGATGCCATTGAGCCTATCGGTGACGACACAGAGGAACTCTCAATGAAAGCACCAATGTCGGTGTCAAAACCGGCGGATCTCGGGTAGGGGGTCCCGAACTGTGCGTCTAGGCGGATGGTAAGAGGAGACAAGGGACACGATGTTTTACCCAGGTTCGGGCCCTCTTGATGGAGGTAAAACCCTACGTCCTGCTTGATTAATATTGATGATATGGGTAGTACAAGAGTGGATCTACCACGAGATCAAGGAGGCTAAACCCTAAAGCTAGCCTATGGTATGATTGTTGTAATGTATCTTGTCCTACGGACTAAAGCCCTCCGGTTTATATAGACACCGGAGGAGGCTAGGGTTACACAGAGTCGGTTACAATGGTAGGAGATCTACATATCCGCATCGCCAAGCTTGCCTTCCACGCCAAGGAAAGTCCCATCCGGACACGGGACGAAGTCTTCAATCTTGTATCTTCGTAGTCTTGGAGTCCGGCGGACGATGATAGTCCGGCTGTCCGGACACCCCCTAGTCCAGGACTCCCTCAGTAGCCCCTGAACCAGGCATCAATGACAATAAGTCCGGTGCGCATAATGTTCGGCATTGGAAGGCGGGTTCCTCCCTTGAATAATCCAGAGAAGATCATGAACACCAGGATAGTGTCCGGCTCTGCAAAATAAATTCCACATTCCACCGTAGAGAGAATAATGCACATAAATCCAATCTGCTGACGTTTTATGCGGCATGACATCACACCGCTTCCAAGCCTTTCTTTGAATCATTTTTTTTATTATACCACCTCAGCACGTTTAGCGAAGCGCTTTCCTTGGCACGTCTTGTCGAAGCAGAGATCGTGTTCCCCTTATTCTGGATTCTCATCAATACGTGTGTGGGTAACCCAACCGTGCCCGTCGCCACGCCTCCTCTATCGAAGGTGAATCCCGAACGGTCACGGGGACGACTCTTGGTATTTTTCCCCTTTATAAGAGGACCAAGGCTCGTTTCTCTTCTTCAATCTCGCACCGAATCTCCTCCTTGCTCCCAGTTACAACACCCAGAGCCCGTAACGGTGTACTACCCCGGATATAAAGTGGACTTAACCTCGTCGGCTGTGAAGTTCGTGCCGTTGTCGGTGATGATGCTGTGGGGGACTCCGTAACGGTGTACTACCCTGGATATAAAGTCTATAACTGGTCCGGACTCTGCCGTCTTGACCGGTTTGGCCTCTATCCATTTGGTGAATTTATCCACCATGACCAATAGGTACCTTTGCTTGTGGGTTCCCCCTTTAAGGGGTCAAACCATATCAAGCCCCCAGACCACAAACGGCAAGGTAATGGGTATAGTTTTGAGGGCGGTGGGCGGCATATGGATCTGATTAGCAAAGAGCTGACAACCAACGCATCTCTGGACTAAGTCCTGGGCATCTGCCCGGGCCGTCGGCCAATAAAATCCTATACGGAATGCCTTTCCTACAAGGGCCCGGGTTGCTGCGTGGTGTCCGCCTAGTCCGGCATGGATTTCAGCCAGGAGGTTTCGCCCTTCCTCTACAGAGATACACCTTTGAAGGACTCCGGTTGTACTTTTCTTATAAAGTTCTCGCTCATGGACCTTGTAGGCTTTCGACCGCCGGACTATGCAGCGGGCCTCGTTTCGGTCTTCGGGAAGTTCCTGCCTAAGCAAGTAGGCTAGGAATGGTTCTGTCCACGCGGCGATTACTGCCATTATGTCGTGGGCTGAAGGTGTTATGTCATCGGCTGAATCGCCGATTGGCGCGGTTTTTTCCGGTTTGTCACTTCTGGGCTCCTCTTCCCATAGTACGGATGGCTTGAAGAGCCGTTCCAGGAAGATATTTGGAGGGACGGCATCACGTTTTGCACCGATGTGTGCCAGTACGTCGGCCGCGTGGTTATTATCTTGGGCTATGTGATGGAATTCGAGTCCTTCAAACCGAGCTGACATTTTTAGGACAGCGTTGTGATATGCTGCCATTTTCGGATCCTTGGCGTCAAAGTCTCCATTTGTTTGGGATATTGCAAGGTTTGAATCCCCGCACACCTCTAGGCGTTGAATGCCCATGGAGACTGCCATCCGGAGACCATGTAACAAGGCCTCGTATTCGGCTGCGTTGTTGGAGTCGATGTACATTATTTGAAGAACATACTGGACTGTGTCCCCGGTTGGGGACGTCAATACGACGCCAGCCCCCAGTCTGGCCAACATTTTAGAGCCGTCGAAGTGCATAACCCAATTGGAGTATGCGCCGTACTCTTTAGGGAGTTCGGCTTCGGTCCATTCAGCGACGAAGTCAGCCAAAACTTGTGACTTTATAGCTCGCCGAGGTTTGTAAGTTATATCGAATGGTAAGAGCTCAATGGCCCATTTTGCAATCCTGCCCATTGCGTCACGGTTATTTATGATGTCATTGAGTGGTACTTCGGAGGCCACTGTTATCGAACACTCTTGAAAGTAGTGTCGGAGCTTCCAGGATGCCATGAACACCGCATACGCTATCTCCTGATAGTGTGGGTAATGGGATTTGCAGGGAGTTAACACAGTGGATACATAATACACTGGTTTTTGAAGAGGGAATTTATGCCCTTCTGTCTCTTGTTCGACGACGAGTACCGCGCTTACGACTTGATGCGTTGCTGCGATGTATAATAGCATTGGTTCGCCTAGATTGGGCGCAGCCAGTACCGGATTTGTTGCCAATATGGCCTTTATTTCTTCGAGTCCGGCAGTGGCAGCATCCGTCCACTTGAAGTGTTCGGTGCGTCTGAGGAGGCGATAGAGGGGCAATGCCTTTTCTCCTAGACGGGAGATAAAGCGGCTTAAAGCTGCCACGCATCCTGTTAATTTTTGTATCCGTTTGAGGTCTTTTGGAATATCCAACTGTGACAGAGCTCAGATTTTAGCCGAGTTTGCTTCAATTCCTCTACCGGATACAATGAAGCCCAGCAGCTTTCCTGCTGGTACCCGAAAACGCATTTTTCCGGATTCAGCTTGATGTCATATGCTTTGAGGTTGTCGAATGTGAGCCTCAAATCGTCTACTAGAGTTTCGACGTGTTTTGTTTTGACGACTACGTCGTCTACGTATGCCTCGACTGTTTTGTCGATCTGGGTAGCCAGGCATGTTTGAATCATGCGTTGATATGTTGCGCCGGCATTTTTAAGTCCGAAGGGCATCGTGTTGAAGCAGAATGGTCCGTATGGAGTGATGAATGCCGTTGCGGCTTGGTCTGCTTCCGCCATCTTGATTTGATGATAGCCAGAGTATGCATCAAGGAAGCACAACAAATCGTGCCCTGCGGTAGCATCGATAATTTGGTCGATGCGGGGGAGAGGGAAGGGGTCCTTTGGGCAAGCCTTATTGAGGTCTTTAAAATCGACACAGAGGCGCCAGGATTTGTCCTTCTTTGGTACCATTACCAGATTTGCTAGCCAATCCGGATGTTTGATATCTCTGATGAATCCGGCTTCCAATAGTTTGGCTAGCTCTTCTCCCATTGCCTGTCTTTTGGGTTCGGAAAATTGTCGAAGATCCTGTTTGACTGGCTTAAATCCTTTTAGGATGTTTAGGCTGTGTTCTGCCAACCTGCGTGGGATTCCGGGCATATCCGAAGGATGCCAGGCGAAGATGTCCCAATTTTCCCGAAGGAATTCACGCAGTGCGGCGTCTACTTCGGGGTTCAATTGTGCCCCAATGGAGGCCGTCTTTGTTGGGTCCGTTGGATGGACCTGGAATTTTATTATTTCATCTGCTGGTTTGAAGGAGGTGGACTTGGATCTTTTATCGAGTATCACATCGTCCCTGTTCACCGTAGAGCGTAGCGCGGTGAGTTCTTCTGCTGCTAAGGCTTCGGATAGTGCCTCCAGGGCTAGTGCGGCTGTCTTGTTTTCGGCGCGGAGTGCTATGTCCGGATCACTAGCGAGAGTGATTATTCCGCCGGGCCCAGGCATTTTGAGCTTCATGTACCCGTAATGAGGTACTGCTTGAAAAATTGTGAATGCCTCTCGTCCTAATATAGCGTGATATCCGCTGTTGAACGGGGCCACTTGGAACGTGACTTCTTCGGATCTATAATTGTCCGGCGAGCCGAACACCACATCGAGTGTGATTTTTCCGGTGCAGCGCGCTTCCCGGCTAGGGATTATTCCTCTGAAGGTTGTGCTGCTTCGCTCAATACGGCTCCAGTCTATTTCCATTTTTGGAAGAGTTTCCTCATATATGAGGTTTAGTCCGCTGCCGCCATCCATGAGGACCTTTGTAAGCAGAAAGCCGTCCACTATGGGACTAAGCACCAGTGCGGCTGGTGCTCGAGCTGTTCGGAATTTAGGTTCGTCGCTAGCGTTGAAGGTGATGGCTGTGTCACTCCATGGATTTGCTGTTGCTACTTGGTAGACTTCGGCGAGTCCGCGGATTGTTCGTTTTCGCATATTGTTTGATGCAAAGGTCTCGAAGACTGTTGATACCGTACCGGTATTGTTGGAGTGGTTTTCCGGGGCTAGAAGCTCCTCGCCACTTTTGGCCACCTGCCGTAGTATCCAACATGCTCGAAGGCTATGTGTTGGGACGGCTCCCTCTGTACTATGAAGCTTACAGGGTCCATTGAGCCATCCCTCCAGTACGGTTCCGTGCCCTTTATGGGGTTTTTGCTTTTTTGTTTTTGCATCTGGGGCCTGAGTGAGAGGCACCCTTTTGTTGCGGACTGGGGTTGGGGCCAGATTATCCCAAAATTGGTTTTCGGTTTTCCGGGTACTCTCCATCGCACAGTACTTTCGTACTATGGACGCCAGATCGGCGAAGCGTGTAATTTTACGACGACCGATGGCGTTCAATATTCCCTTGTCCGTGCAATTATTGCAAAAGATTGAGATTGCGTTTTCCTCTCGGCAGTCCTTTATCCTGTCCATAACCAGGAGGTATCTGGCCTAGTAGTGATGTACTGTTTCAGCGGGCTCTTGCCGTATTAGAGATAGGTCGCATATGTCTGGGCGGGTGGGTGGACTAAAATCCGGATCCCTGCCCATCTTGGGGCTTAAAGGCTGAGGAGTTTCCGAATTCGGAAGCTTGGGTTGCTGGACACGATCCAGCGAGTCCGGGGCGATGCATGGTTTTAAGTTCAATGCTCGATCGAAGTCCGTCCCTCCGCGGAAATCCGGCATGGAGGGCTCGGGAATCCGGACGTGTCTAGTTTTCAATATAGGCGAAGAGTTGCCGTATTGCTCCTCTACCACTGCGACATGGTGGGTGGCCTGGGGAGAGTTAATCTCCCTCAGATCGGTTTTAAGCCCAATCTGATTGTAGCCTGTAGCGACTCCCAGGGCGGCGATGCAATCCAAGAGCTCGTTAATAGACGAGAGCTCTATCGGATCCAACTGCTCGGCAGATTTCGAGCTGACGCGAAGATTGCTTCTAACGACTTGAGAAGTCATTGTCGAGGCGGCGGCCGGACAGGCGGTCATAAGAAAACCACCTAGCCGGATAGTTTGGCCGGCGGCCAAGGCCCCTTTGGCGAACACACCGTCTTTGAAGACGGCTGGAGGCATCCTTCCTATCGGTGACGACATAGAGGAACTCTCAATGAAAGCACCAATGTCGGTGTCAAAACCGGCGGATCTTGGGTACGGGGTCCCGAACTGTGCGTCTAGGCGGATGGTAACAGGAGACAAGGGACACGATGTTTTACCCAGGTTCGGGCCCTCTTGATGGAGGTAAAACCCTACGTCCTGCTTGATTAATATTGATGATATGGGTAGTACAAGAGTGGGTCTACCATGAGATCAAGGAGGCTAAACCCTAAAGCTAGCCTATGGTATGATTGTTGTAATGTATGTTGTGTCCTACGGACTAAAGCCCTCCGGTTTATATAGACACCGAAGGAGGCTAGGGTTACACAGAGTCGGTTACAATGGTAGGAGATCTACATATCCGTATCGCCAAGCTTGCCTTCCACGCCAAGGAAAGTCCCATCCGGACACGGGACGGAGTCTTCAATCTTGTATCTTCGTAGTCTTGGAGTCCGGCGGACGATGATAGTCCGACTGTCCGGACACCCCCTAGTCCAGGACTCCCTCAACCCCCTTCTTGAAATTTGATGTTTCAGATGTGGTATGAACTCCTACCATAAGATCGCATACAAGCAATTCAAGAGGAATTGGCGGGATTATTTCTTGAACACGTCATCGACAAAGACAAAGAATACCATGTGGAAGTTGAGATCAGATGTTAGGGGATTGTAAGAGATCTTATATTGTATATATGTAGCCAGTAGCGTCAGATAGATAGACAAAAACTTGTTGTTCGACCAATCTCTCGGAGAAGGAGAGGCCGATCACTTGTCTCTATATATGTTCATGACGATCTTCTGTACTTAATGGTTTCCTTCATTTGCTTAATAGCTAGCTAGCGTGTCGAGTCCTATCTATATGTATAGTACGCAGCGTCGACCAAGCACGGAGATAAGAGAGGACACTTCTCTAGCTAACACAATATATGAAACCCCTAAATTAACCTTACAAAACCCCCAACCCTCCCCACCTTTCAGAAAAAAAACAAAAACCCCAGGCCTTGAACTGCTGACGCGTGGAAGCCTTTTGGTCCTGGTTGGTGGCACCAACCGGGACAAAAGGTCCTCCTGCCTGGGCAAGCCGCAGCGGCCATGTGCAGCCCCATCTGTCCCGGTTCATGGGCGAACCGGGACTAAAGGTGTTGGGCTTTAGTACCGTCACTTTAGTCCCGGTTCGGCAACCTGGACAAATGGGCCTTATGAACCGGGACATATGGGGCTTTTTCTACTAGTGATGTCTACTACGCAACCTTCTTCTTGTAGACGTTGTTGGACCTCCAAGTGCAGAGGTTTGTAGGACAGTAGCAAATTTCCCTCAAGTGGATGGCGTAAGGTTTATCAATCTATGGGAGGCATAGGATGAAGATGGTCTCTCTCAAACAATCCTGCAACCAAATAACAAAGAGTCTCTTTTGTCCCCAACACACCCAATACAATGGTAAATTGTATAGGTGCACTAGTTCGGCAAAGATATGGTGATACAAGTGCAATATGGATGATAGATATAGGTTTTTGTAATCTAAAAATATAAAAACAGCAAGGTAACTAATGATAAAAGTGAGCACAAACGGTATTGCAATGTTTTGAAACAAGGCCTAGGGTTCATACTTTCACTAGTGCAAGTTCTCTCAACAATGATAATATAATTGGATCATATAACTATCCCTCAACATGCAACAAAGAGTCACTCCAAAGTCACTAATAGCGGCGAACAAACGAAGAGATTATTGTAGGGTACGAAACCACCTCAAAGTTATTCTTTCCCGATCAATCCATTGGGCTATTCTTATAAGTGTCACAAACAGCCTTAGAGTTCGTAGTAAAATAACACCTTAAGACACATATCAACCAAAACCCTAATGTCACCTAGATACTCCAGTGTCACCTCAAGTATCCGTGGGTATGATTATATGATATGCATCACACAATCTCAGATTCATCTATTCAACCAACACAAAGAAATTCAAAGAGTGCCCCAAAGTTTCTACCGGAGAGTCAAGACGAAAACGTGTGCCAACCCCTATGGATAGATTCCCAAGGTCACGGATCCCGCAAGTTGATCACTAAAACATACATCAAGTGAATCAATAGAATACCCGATTGTCACCACGGGTATCCCACGCAAGACATACATCAAGTGTTCTCAAATCCTTAAAGACTCAATCCGATAAGATAACTTCGAAGGGAAAACTCAATTCATTACAAGAGATAGAGGGGGCGAAACATCATGAGAGCCAACTATAATAGCAAATCTCGCAGTACATCAAGATCGTGCCATATCAAGAACACGAGAGAGAGAGATCAAACACATAGTTACTGGTACATACCCTCATCCCCGAGGGTGAACTACTCCCTCCTTGTCATGGAGAGTGCTGGGATGATGAAGATAGCCACCGGTGATGATTTCCCCCTCCGGCAGGGTGTCGGAACGGGGTCTAGATTGGTTTTTGGTGGCTACAGAGGCTTGCGGCAAAGGAACTCCAGATCTAGGTTATTTTCTGGAGGTTTGGAGATTTATAGGAGTGGTTGGCATCGAGAACAAGTCAGGGGGCCCCACGGAAAGTCCACGAGGCACAGGGGAACGCCCCAGGGGGGTGGCCGCTCCCTCCACCCTCATGGGGCCCACGGGCCTCCCCTCCGATAACTCCTCGTTCCAGTATTTTTATATTTTCCGGAAAAAATCTCCGTTGATTTTCAGCGCATTCCAAGAACTTTTATTTCTGCACAAAAACAACACCACGGTAGTCCTGCTGAAAACAGCGCCAGTCCTGGTTAGTTCTAATCAAATCATACCAAAATCATGTAAAAATATTCTAAACATGGCATGAATACATCAGAAATTATAGAACGTTGGAGACGTATCACCATGGTCATCCTCGACAGCGACGACGAGGGTGCGCCCAGGCCGTCCAACCCCCCGCGCATCAGCAACGCTGGTCAGGGGTGCAGCAGGGACAACGACGACAGCACCCAGCACGGCGGCAACGATGACAGCGACAACAACGTCAACGACTACACCCGGTTCTAGATGCTCCTCGACATGTAGAAGGCGGGAAGCAGTGGTGACTGGGCGTAGTTGTTTTTAGTTTGTGTTTTTAATTTGTGTTTTTAAGTTTTTGTACAAATATCAATGAAATCGCCTAGTTTGGACGGAATTGTGTCGTGTTTGGCCAATTTTATGTTTCAAAAAACAGCGTCTGGGCCGACCTGGGGGTGGTGGCTGGGAACCCGATCGGCCCCATGCCGAAACTATCGCCGTTTCGCCCCCACGCGACGCTATCTCAAGCCCCTGGGGGGCCGAACGGCTGGAGAAACTCTAAGCCCTGGCTGGGAAAAGGAGACGCGTGTGTAGGAAGAGGCACTTAGCTCTCCGTGGAATCTTCTTTTTTATAGCCCATATGTGAAATGACTAAAATGCCCCCATGGGTGGTTGGATATTACGGGGTGCTATTCATTATTGGTGGCCAAAAGTGATCTGATAAATATCTGACGACCGATGTGCAGTAAGTCCGAAATTGAATGGCTAGGATCAGTCAGGGCTTGGTTGTACCCCCTCTTAACTTTTGGGATAAATTTTTGTGGGGGATTTTGACAATCGCGGGAGAAGAAACTAAAAATAAAAGCAAAACTAAAATGCAAACAAAACTAAAGTACTCAACTAACAAATTTGACGTTACATTTTTTACCATGGCAAATGGAATAATTTTTATGATGTGTTTGTCGAGGATGGCAAATTTAATAGGCGGCATATCTGACTCAATTCATCACTTGCGAGGAAATTATTGTGCTCATAAACAAAATTTGCTATCCCCACACCAACTAAATCTGCCATAAAAACGTTCGATTTGTCATGCTTAAAATTCCGACGTCAAATTTTTAGCATTACTAAAACTAAAGCAATACCTCTAGTCACCTGGCTAGGGTAGCAAAGATGCTTCCCCGATAATGGTGCTAGAAAAGGGTGGAATACCTTAGATTCAATTTTGGATGTAGATAGTCGATATCTTTTTCCCGAGGGTGATCCTTGGTGTCGAATCCACGGGAAGTAATGCTAATAGATAAGGGATTGTCGTTAGATGTCAAATAACCCAAGTTGTTTGGAGAGGACAATGTATGAAAATAGGTTAGGGCATTTTCTTGATTTCTTGTGTGGTCCCGATAGACATCGTTATGATGTGTTCTTGACGTGTAGATGTGGGGGATGTGTTCAAATAACATCACGACCGATCAACAACCTACATTGTGAGTCTATTATCCAACCAACGCTCTTGCCACTGCTTTCAGCCGTTGTACTAATCCTTACTATCATCGGTATATAAGAAGATCCAAAATCCCAGGATGGGCCAATTATTTTTCTCTGGGCCAGGTAAAAATTCATAAGGTATATAAGAGGATCCAAAATCCCAGGATGGGCCACGGCCTACCCTGAACACCTTGTAGCTCTGCCCATGCCACCTTGTATATGGTTCTGAATTTAAATGCAACGGCGGATGCATCTCCACACAGGCATATCCAAAGTAAAACACACAATGCTTATGAAAATAATTTCTTATTGTAGAAGGAATAGAGAGAAGATTGTTGGAATCTTTGATTGTATGTCACATCCCTAGTTCTGACAATGCCTAGTGCATGCATTAGAGTGTTGCATCATGTTTAAATTTCATTTAAACCTGAAATGGGGATTGTTCAAACCCTAGCATCAAAGAGGAATTCAAATAGGTTCAACCAAAATATTTTTCAATGATTTCAAAATGCCCTTTAAAAATGTTCATCATTTCTGGATCAAGGTGGAAGCATCTACCAAAAATGGTTCACATTTTTGCAGGACATATTTGGACTTTGAATTAATTCAAACATATTTGAATTGGGGATATTTAAATGTTATATATATTTTAGATGCTCCAAAAATGTTGGAAATTGTTGATGGTCACTGGAATAATCCAGAAAGCACCCATAATTATTTCCAGGATTTTATGAAATGGTTTAGCTTTATTACTAAACCAAAACAAAATAACAGAAATAGAAAAACTAAAATAAAAGAGAGAGAGAGAGAGACGCACCTGGGCCTCTTACCTGGCACCCACCAAATCTCACCTGGCTGGCCCAGCTGGCCAGCCCAGCCCACTAGCCTCCCCCCTGTCATCTTCCTCGCGACAGATGGACGCCGGGCGTGTGCCCCGTGCGTGCGGCCACGCGCCCTGGCCACCTCCTGCTTGCCGCTCCACCTCGACGCCTGGACGCCTCTAGGAGACGCCACGCACCCCCCTGGACCCCTCTCACTCTCTCCCGAACGCCCTCCCCATCCTCTGCTCTCTCCCTGCACGCGGCCGAGCGCTGTCGTCGCCACCGACCACCGTTGCCGTAGCTACCACCGATCCCTCGCCCCTTCGTCGTGCCCAGAAGCTCCACCACGTCGCCGGCTACCCCTCCGCCAATCCACGCGCCTCGGGAGGCCCTGGAGCGCCTCCATCAACGTCGTCTTCATCCCCGGCCACCGGAGATCCTCATCGCCGCCCCGCCGTCTCCTGTGCATCCCCGAGCTCTCCGTCAAGGCCGCCGAGTCCGCTGTGAGCTTCTGCTCCGTTCCCCTCTCTCCGTTCCTCCGTTCTTGCGCCGTAGCTCCCTCTCCCACCCCAGCCGAAGCAGCTCCGCCGCTGGCCATGTCGCCGCCGCGGCCACAGCTGCTGCCACTCGCGTCCGAGCGTTGCCCCGTGCTCAGCACGCTCCCAGGAGCCGGGCGCGCCCACCAGTTCGACCTACCGTTCCCCTAGCGCCAACCCACACCAACCCCGAGCTCCGGCCGCCGCCGCGAGCTTGATTCCGGCGAGCCCGTTCGACCTCATCCCCTCCCGCTTGCTTAGATGGATGCGGCTGAGCGCCAGCTACGCGTAGATGATCGTTGCCGCTGTTTTGGTCGCCGGAGGGCGTTTCCCGAGCCCCTCCGCCGCGTCTGAACTCGCCGGCGGCTAAACACCGGCAACCGTTGACCCTTGACCGGCGTGGGTTGACCCCACTGCCCGGTTTGACTTCCCCCCCTCTCTCACTAACTTGCGGGCCCCGCCCGACTAATTACTCTAGTTAGCACTAATTAACTAGCTAGGTTAGTATTAGTTTAACGCTAACTAAACTTAGTTAGTTTAACTGACACGGAAAGATGGGACCTACGGGCCAGGGTTGACCTGGACCGTCTCAGTTGACCGATGACGTCACACTGACGCCAAGCTGATGCAGTAAATCCTTTTCTGGATTTATTCTTATATAGGAAATTCCAGAAAATAGTATAAACTTCTAAAATTCATATAAAATCAACCGTAACTCCAAATGAAATAATTTATATATGAAAAATGATCAGAAAAATCCAATCGATCCATCTGTACCAGTTTCATGCATGCTTAAACAAGTTAACTTGTTGTTTAGTGCAAAACATGATAAAGCACTATTTAAGATCACAAATGTGTTTGAACTTTGAATCTTTGGTTCAAAATAGCTCAAACCCATCTGGTTGTAGTTGCATTAGCCCAACACACTCATTTTACCATGTCATGATCATGCATCATATTGTGCATTGCATTGATTGTGTTTCTTCTCTGTTGCCGGTATTTGTCCCCTCTCGATAGACGTGGTTTCGACGATGAGATCGATGACACTTATGAAGAGCTATATTATCTTCAGAAGTGCCAGGCAAGCAAAACCCCCTTGTTCATTCCGATACAATCCCACTCTCTCACTCCTGCTCTCTTTTACTGCATTAGGACAACAATGATTCATCTGTTACTTGCTGCGGTAGCTGAACCCCTTTATCCTTTGCATGACCTGTCATTCCACAGTAAATAGATGAAACCCACTAGCATGAGTAGGAGTTGTTTGAGCCCTATTGTGCCTACTCATACATGCTTGTTTGTCATGCCTGCTACTGCTTAGAGTTGAGTCGGGTCTGATTCATCGAGGATGAATCAGAGGTGTGTGAACATGTCCTACTGTGTGTGTGAGCAAAGAGTGTGAAAACGATTTGGTAAAGGTAGCGGTGAGAGGCCATGTAGGAGTACATGGTGGGTTGTCTCATTGCAGCCGTCCTCAGGAACTGAGTTCTGTGTTTGTGATCCATGATACAGTTACTACCACGCATTGGTCCCGAAACCAATGGACCCTCTCGGCTTCTTAATCACCCTTGTCCTCTGTCCAGGAGTTGCAAGTAGTTTCTGGTGTTTGTAGTATGCTGGAGGCCGTGGGCAGCGCTGACCGGAGGGGTGGGCTGTGATGCGGTAGGCACGTGGCACGGTGTACTGGGCGCCCGTTTGGTGTCTCGGTAACCCTGCACACATTGTTTGGGGCTGTGAGCGAAACTCCGGCCGGATATCCTCATGGATGGAACCCGAATAGGGGATAAACCTGGACTAGGGACTTGAGTGTTTAGGTAGGTCGTGGCCGATACCCTCGTTGGGCTTCCGCTTGAAGGTTGCCGTGTACATGTCATGTAAACGGCAGTAAGTGGTGAGAGCGTGTGTGAAGAAGTACACCCCTGCAGGGTTAACATCATCTATTCGAATAGCCGTGTCCGTGGTAAAGGACTTCTAGGTTGCCTGTACAGTTCATAGACAAGTGAAAGTGGATACTTTAAAATACACAAGATAAGCGTGAGTGCTATGGATGGCGTTCTCGTAGGGAGACGGGAGCGGATCCATAGTGGTGTATTGGTATGGTGAATATGTGGACTCGTGTGCGCCACCTCAAAAGAGTTACTTGCAGTCGTAGTTCAGGATAGCCACCATGTCAAAGCTGGCTTGCTGCAGTTAAACCCCACCATCCCCTTGTTGATAATGATGCATATGTAGTTAGTTCTGATGTATGTCTTGCTGGGTACATTTGTACTCACGTTTGCCTATTTTATGTTTTTGCAGAGAGACTTCAGTCTCACTAGTAGTTCCGCGTGGACTTCGACGTTTAGCTTGTTACCTCAACTACGATCTTGTGCCCTCGGCAGGATCTGGTAGTTAGTCAGGCTTCTAAGCCTTTTTCATATGTAGATGTCTGTACTTAGACATGTTAGCTTCCGCTTGTGCTTTGATTTGTATGCTCTGAATGTTGGGTTATGAGACCCCTGTTTGTAATACCTCGCTCCTCGGAGCCTAATGAATACATACTTGAGTCGTAGAGTCATGTTGTGATGCCATGTTGTATTTGCACATATCGAGCATATTGTGGGTATGTTATTGAAATGCTTGGTATGTGTGGGATCTGACTATCTAGTTGTTTACCCTTAGTAGCCCCTCTTACCGGGAAATGTCTCCTAGTGTTTCCACCGAGCCATGGTAGCTTGCTACTGCTCCGGAACACTTAGGCTGGCCGGCATGTGTCCTTCTTTGTTCCTGTGTCTGTCCCTTCGGGGAAATGTCACGCGATGAATACTAGAGTCCTGTTAGCCCGCTACAGCCCGGTTCACCGGAGTCCTGCTAGCCCAGTGCTACAGCCTGGATTCACTCGCTGATGACCGACACGTTCGATGCTGGGTCATGGATGCCTGTCCATGTAAGTTTGTGCCACTTTGGGTTTAAGACTAGCCATATCAGCCCGGGCTCCTTATCATATGGATGCTAGCGACACTATCATATACGTGTGCCAAAAGGCGCAAACGGTCCCGGGCAAAGGTAAGGCGACACCCGTGGGAATACCGTGCGTGATGCCGCAAAGTGATATGATGTGTTACATGCTAGATCGATGTGGCATTGAGTCGGGGTCCTGACATTGTATTGCTTGAGCCTTGTGGCATATGTATAAGAGTTACATGACCATCTTGGAGTACAAGACAAGCTAGAATAATTCCTAGTATATCCTATGTTTCCTAATAATCACGACAGTCAACTTCCCCCTCCCCCCTACAATCACAACAGACGGTGAGACTAGAGAATCCGAAGGTAAGCCCGGGGATATCCCCCCAGTCAAATGGTCCACGCATCGTGAAAGTCGTAGCTAGAGAGTAAACCGACGAGGTTGTTCAAGCAAGGCGATATCCCTTTTTCCCAATGTCGAGGTAGCTGAGAGCGTAGGGTGGTGTAGCCATGGTCGAGGTAGCCGTGCGAGGGATGCCATGGTCGATGTTGAGTCGAGGTGGCTGATGTCGAGGTAGTCACCATGGACAGGGAAGAAGAGCAGCGACGGCCTAAGGAGGAGGAGGTGGTGGCGGCTAGGTTAGGAGCGCGGCGGCCTAAGGAGGAGGTGGTGGCTTCAAGGTTAGGAGCGTGGCAATGTTACCCGAACTAGGCGAGGAAGAACTCGACATCATGACGAAGACCGGCACGGACGTTGGTGTTCCTGCGCCTAGGAAGGCGCGTGATGCATACCACAAAAAAGTCAACGTGCATGGACGACGAAGTTGGACCGCGTGTCGCGGTGCTACGGCCCAAAGGGGCGATGCAACGACAACGCTCGAGTCAGGGACAACGGGGAAGACCTTAGGGTGGTGACAGGGACCGCGTGCCACAGTCACTACAACCCGATGGGGCGCCGTAGCAGCAACGTGAGGGTCGGTGTAGCCACGGGGACGACCTCGGGGTGGCGGTGGGCCATGGGCCGTGGCACTACGACTCAAAGGGGCACCGCAGCGGCAGCACGCAGGTCGGTGTAACCGGGGGAACAACCTTAGGACAGCGGCGTGGACTGCGTGCCACAGCTCTACATCCCAAAAGGCGACCCAGCGGTGCCGCGGGTTGGTAGAGTCACCGATGAAAGATCGTGGAAGTTGCCTAGAGGGGGGAGTGAATATGCGCTTCAAAATAATTATAGTTTAGGCTTGAACAAATGCAGAATAAACCTAGCGGTTAATTTTTCAAGCAAAAAACCTACAACAACTATGCTCACCTATGTTCACCAACAAATTATGCTAAGCAAAATGAACAACTAATTGATAGAAAGATATATAACATGAAACACAATGGCTATCACAAAGTAAAGTGCATAAGTAAAGGGCTCGGGTAAGAGAAAACCGAGGGACGCAGAGACGACGATGTATCCCGAAGTTCACACCCTCGCGGATGCCAATCTCCGTTTGGAGTGGTGTGGAGGCATAATGCTCCCCAAGAAGCCACTAGGGCCACTGTAATCTCCTCACGCCCTCGCACAATGCAAGATGCGTGATTTCATAAGGGACCCTTGAGGGCGGTCACCGAACCCGTACAAATGGAGACCCTTGGGGGGGGGGAGTCACTGAACCCATACACTTTGGCATCCCTTGGGGGCGGTCACCGGTACCCGTCAAATTGTTCGGGGGTGACCTCCACAACCTAATTGGTGACGCCGACGCTTGCCCGGAGATTTACACCACAATGATTGAGCTCCGAAGCACCACCAACCATCTAGGGCGCCCAAGCCCCCAAAGAGTAACAAGCTCAAAGGTACCAAGCACCCAAGAGCAATAAGCTTATCAACTTCACTTCCACGTACCACAGTGGAGAATTCAAACCGATGCACCAAATGCAATGGCAAGGGCACGCAGAGTGCCCAAGTCCTTCTCTCCGAAATCCCACCAAAGCAACTAATGCTAGGGAGGGAAATGAGAGGAAGAACAAAGAAGAGAACACGACGAACTCTAAGATCTAGATCCAAGGGGTTCCCCTCACATAGAGGAGAAAGTGATTGGTAGAAACATAGATCTAGATCTCTCTCTTTTCCTTCCAAAACGAGCAAGAATCCATGGAGGGATTGGTAGATAGAAAGATCGAAGAAGGTCAATAACAAGCTCAAGAGATAAGGTTCAATGGGGAAGAAGACCCCCTTCTATAGGTGAGAAAAAAATCCAACCGTTATGTGCTCAGCCCGCACATGAGCGATACTACCGCTCGGGAGGTAGTGCACATAGAGAAATGCAATGGTGGAAGACCACGAGCCGGTAGTCCCGTCGGAGCAGTACTACCGCTCGCCCCAGCGGTACTACCACTGGGGTTGCAACTCAGGGCACTAAGGAGGCAGAAGAGGATAGATGGGGTGAAGCAGAGCCGCACCAGCGGTACTACCGCTCGAAGGAGCGGTACTACCTCTTATAGGCGGTAGTGCCGCACACCCACTGCCACTCTGCAACCGCTGGGAGTACGTAGGGTCCTGGAGAGGAGCGGAAGTGGAGCGATAGTGCACGGGCGGTACTACCGCTTACAAGCGGTACTACCACTTATACTATAGTTCCACTGCCGCACAACCCGACACAAAAAATTGTATTCCCAGAAGCAGTGGTACTACGCGCGACACATGGCCGTGGTACTGCCGCTTACAAGCGGTACTACCGCTCGTGAGAGCGGTACTACTGCTTGAGGCCTTCAGGAACACATCAGAGAAAATAGAGGATACAATAAAGCCTGAACTGCCACACTACAAAAAAAGCACATCCGTGACATTTTGGGCCAAGCGAATTTTTTTCTGTCATGCTTATGACAATTTTATGATGATAATTGTGACAAAACCCGGTATCATCATAGATGTGGTGGGATCCTACTTCTATGACAAAAAATCATGACAGAAAATGGGCTTTTCGTCCTGGGCGGGCCGGAGATGCAGCAGCATGACATTCTTTGGGCCGTCCATGATGGAAGAAACCATGGTAGAAGCAAGGGCAAGGAAAATATCGGGGAGTTCCTAGTTACGGTGGGTGGTCGGGGGCCGAGCAATGCGCATTTCTCTCATACACGTATGCGTGTGGGTGTGAGGCGTTGGGCTCTAACTAAACCGGACCAAGGCGTTCGCCTACTAAACCCGAGCGATTGCACTAGCTACGTTACTGAACCCCGATCGATCCCTTGCTGTTAACTGAACCCGATCGAGCGATTCCTTCGCTACTGCTGCTAACTGAAGCCGATCGAACCTGCTGCCTCCTTCCCTTGATGAATAGTGAGCGTTGTTTGGGGGGGGTGGATGAACAGTTCCCGGTGGGGGGTTGGATGAACAGGACCCCGTGGTAGTAGAGGTCGTTGCCGCTGGATGAACAGGACCCTGATCGATCGAGCCGGTTGAGGGTGGATGAACAGGACCCCGTGAAAGGCTGGATGAACAGGACGACCCCGTGGAGGGCTGGTTGAACAGTAGCCGGTGGAGGGCTAGATGAAGAGTAGCCCGTGGAGTGGTGGTTGAACAGGACCCCGTGGAGAGGGCTGGTTGAACAGTAGCCGGTGGAGGAGCGGTGGAGGCTACATGAACATGAGCCCGTGGATGAACAGTCGCAGGTGAAGGCTGGAGGAGGTCGACGGTGGATGGACAGTAGCCTGTGGAGGCTGGAGGAGGTCGACAGTGGAGATGAACAGTAGCCCGTGGAGTCCCGTTTTGCGGTACGCCACACCCCTCCCTATGAATAGGACCCCCGTTTCGACCATAGCGCTCCAACACAAGTCCGTTTCCTCCGTTTTGCGGTATGCCACACCCCTCCCGATCAACAGGACCTTGTTTCGACCGTAGGCACTCGAACACAAGTCCGTTTCCTTTGTTTTGTGGTATGCCAGACCCCTCCCGATGAACAAGATCCCATTTTGACCCTAGGCAGTCGAACACAAGCCCATTTCCTCCGTTCTGCGGTACGCCATGCCTTGTTTGGAACGGCTATTCCGTCCAAGCCGGTTGCCTCCCGATGAACACGACGACATAGTTTCTCCGTTCCGACCCAGCCGGTTGGCTGCCCATGAACAGGACGCGGTCGCTGCCTCTCCATGTAAACGAGCCCTGGCCTATGTATGCGCAAGCAGGCGTTCGAGACCCCGCTCGTATGTACGCACATGGCCGTATTTACTTTCTTGCACCCTGGTTGTACGTACGTGTACATGCTACATGCACGCCTCTACTACAATATGTGCCCTTCCTTACTCGGCCACAGTTCATCACCTGCAGCCTGCAGACAGACCAATCGACATTATGTAAGTACACGTTCGCGACAAGAATGATAACACTACGTACGCTTCGACCAGGTGGGTCCCGACTGTCAGGCACTTCCTTGCGTGCGAAGATGTAGCTGGTGGATCCCGACAGTCAGGGGGAAACATTTTTTTCACGAAATATGGTGGCCCGTTCGTTGGGTCCGCGCTGTCAGGTGGAGGAATAATTATTTTGCGCGTAATAAGGTTGCACTTCCTTGCTGCGGCCGTTGACCCAGCTGTCAGCCTCTCCACGTACAATACTCTGCCGATGGAAGTTGTTCCTTGACCTCATTGACCACGCCGCGCTGAGAGCACCAAGGCGGTGGACGACGGCGAGGTCTAGGAAGGGGACAACACGGAGCCAGGGAAGACGCGACAGTGGATGCCCACGTGGAGGGGAGTCGAGGGTTGACGGGTTCGTCTGCGGTGTGAGGCTGCTGTCGCCGCAGAATAACAGGGGTTGTGGGTGAGTAGAGGGATGGCCTGGGCGGAGGTTGGAGTAGGGTGGGGCGGTCAGGCCTGTGCGGCAGCAGAGCCGACCACCCAAGGTAGGAGCAGGCGGCACGACTGGCGCTCGTTTGGGTGGCTAGAGCAAGAAGGCCAGAGGTTGAAGAAGCACTACAGCCGTTGGATGGACATTGTACGGTCAGTAGAGCTATAATCGTTCATATTGGCAAAGTTGACAAAGCCCTCCTTCCGCGTCAACTTAGTAGGCCCACAAGTCAGCCTCCCACTATGGTGGGTCCCAACTAGCAGGGGGAGTCTTCTTTTTTGTGTGCGTAATAAGGAGGCACTTCCTTGTGTGCGAAGATACAACTGGTGGGTCCAAGCTGTCAGCGGGGGGGGGGGCATTTTTTCCCGCAAAATACAGAGGCCCTTCTAGTGGGTCCCTGCTGTCAGGTGGAGGAATCATTTTTACGTGTAACAAGGTTGCACTTCCTTGCTGAGGCCGTGGACCCAGCTGTCAGCCTCTCCACGTATGGTACTCTTCCAATGGAAGTCGTTCCTTGACCACATTGACCACGCCGCGCCGAGAGCACATAGTGGTGGACGACGGCGAGGCCTAGGAAGGGGACAACATGAAGCCAGGGAAGACACTACAGTGGATGCCCAGGCGGAGAGGAGTACGAGGGTTGACTGGTTCAACTACGGTGTGAGGCTGCCATCGCCGCAGAATAACAGGGGTTGTGGGTGAGTAGAGGGATGGCCTATCCAGAGGTTGGAGTAGGGTGGGGCGGTGGGGCCTGCGCAGCAGCAGAGCCAGCCATCGGAGGCAGGAGCATGCGGCACGACCGACGCTGGTTTGGGTGGCTAGAGCAAGAAGCCCAGAGGTTGAAGAAGCACTACGGCCGTTGGATGGACATCGTACGGTCACTAGAGATAGAATCGTTCATATTGACTAAGTTGACAAAGTCCTCTGTCTGTGTCAATTTAGTAGGCCCACAAGTCAGCCTCCCACTATGGTGGGTCCCTGCTAGCAGGGGGAGTATTCATTCTTTTTGTGTGTAATAAGGAGGCACTTCCTTGCGTGTGAAGATACAACTAGTGGGTCCGAGCTGTCAGTGAGGGGAACGTTTTTTTCGCGAAATATAGAGGCCCTGTCGATGGGTCCCAGCTGTCAGGTCAAGGAATCATTATTTTGCGCGTAATAAGGAGACATTTCCTTGTGTGCGGCCCTGGACCTAGCTGTCAGCCTCTCCACGTATAGTCCACTTCCGATGGATGTTTTTCACTGACCACGATGACCACGCCGCGACGAGAGCACCAGGGCGGTGGACGACAGGGAGGCCTAGGAAGGGAACGACACAGAGCCAGGGAAGACTCGACAGTTGTTTTCCATGCGGAGGGGAGTACGAGGGTTTACTGGTTCGTCTGCCGTCACCGGAGAATAACAACAGGTGTGGGTGAGTAGAGGGACGACTAGGCCAACGATCGGAGTATGGTGGGTCGGTGAGCCCTGCACAGCAGCACAGCCGGCCGCGGGAGGAGGGAGCAGGCTGTCTCGCCAGTGCTTGTTTGTGCGGCTGGAGCAGGAATAACAGAGATTGAAGAAGCACGACGACCGTTGGATGGACATCCAACAGTCACTTCTCTTGTGTGTTGACTAAGTTGACACGGCTTTGCGTGCGCGTCAACCTTTTTTTAGGAAAGCGTACGCGTCAACCTATAGTAGGCGCACAAGCCAGCCTCAAATGTGAGGAAAATAGCATACGACCCATCTGCCATTATTTCTAATAATTTACAGCCCATTTGCTAATTATTAAGTATTTTTTTTGAAGCCCATCTTCTTTTTGTTAGCATTACAGCCCATATTGTGGCCACGGTTAAAAATTATATGATATTTTTCATATTTTGGTGCGGTCATCTGTTTTTAATCCGGAAATTTCGAATCACACTCAAACTAATTTGAAAAATAAATTTATATAAATATAAAATCCAAATAATTGTCCATGCATAAAAATCAATGGAATTTAAAATCTTGAAATGAAAAAAATGAAGAAAATTCCCGGTTTGATGTGTTGTAAAAATGTACAACCCATTTCTCATTACTGATAGCCCATTTTCTGGGCAAGCTAAATGAAACTCTCCTCGTCTTGTAAGATTTGCAGCCCAGCAGGGCTGACAAAGTAAGGAGACCTCGATTGGGTATTTGTTTAAAAAAGTAGAACTGGGCTAGCCATTTTCAGCAAGAAAAAAACACAACTGGGATGATGGTGTGGTAAACATAAATAAAACCCTGGCTAGACGGGCCATAGCCCGCGCACAGCCCCGTTGTTACCCCGATCCGTCTCCAAAACTAGTATAAAAATAACAACTACTTGTTCCTCAAAAAAAGTAAATACGAACTGCGCGACCTGCTGGGTCCCTGGTGTCAGCCGTTCGTTGTGTAATTCTCTCGTTTATTGACTACGTTGACAATGGCGTGGGCCCTAGATGTCCAACCATTAGGAGGAACCATTTTTTGGGCTTGTAATAACGAGGCACTTGCTTGCGTACTGCCATGACCCTGGAGGGTCCCTATTGTCATCCTCTCCATGTACAATCATCTCCTTGTTCCTCTCGGTTGTTGACGACGTTGACAATGCAAGAGGGCGGCGCACCACGCACGGCAAGCTAACCAAGGTGGAGGAGGACAGTGAGGCCTTAGACGGAACGAACAGGAGCCGTGGAAGATGCGCCGGTCCAGTCGCAGGCAGAGGGGAGTACGAGGGTTGACTGGTTCGGGTGCGGATGCGTGTTGGGGCTGACATCATCGGAGAATAACAGGACGTGTGGGGGAATAGAGGGAGGGACTAGACAACATTGGAGGGTACGGTAGGGCGGCGGAGGCGCAGGCAGCCGTGGGAGGCGGGAGTAGGCGCCACCGATGGGGTGGTTTGGTTTTGGCGGCTGAAGGAAGAAGACAAGAGGTAGAAGATACATGACAGATATTGGATGTCAATCCAATGGCTGGTAGGCAGAATGGTTTGTTGACTAGCTAGTAAGTCGACACCACCTTGGATAGTATTTTTCCTCATGGGTCACAAATGTTAGAATCCAAATCTGCCACGGTCATGCAGCCTTATGAAAATTTACAGTCCGTTTGGTGTGCTAGTTCAAAATAAGTGTGTGGGTGCTGGTGGGGGCTAATCACTTGGGTTCTGTAATGCACAGTGAGCTCAAGCAGGTGGCGAGAGTGATGTTATTTCCCTTGGTTGGGATTTGTTACAATATTTCACTCTTAATTAAACGAATGGCAAGCCATTTGCCTTGTTTCAAAGAAAATATGACAGTCACAACAGAGTTGAAAAGGGCAACAACATCTAACTCCAGCTTACAAACTATACAAAAGCACGAAGGTTAATTGTTCATAAGGTTTAGACAAAACCCAGATTGAAAAGGGCAACAACATCTAACTCCAGCACTGTTTTCAGCAGTCACAGTCAAATGGATCCGTCAGGTCCATAGAATGAACATCTTGGGTCGTAAAATTTACTGGATTATGACCACAAGATGTTGTAAATAGAAGCCCGACATGTTCAGAAGCTCTTTTGTCCACCTGAAACTCCTTTTTTTGCTCCCCGACATACCCATTCGTCAAAACCATGCCGCTGATGAACTTATGCCTGATGGACAATAGTAACCTTGCATTCAGCAAGAAGAATGTGACAAATCTAGTGTTTGCATGGTCGGCTACATATCGTTCCAGCATTATTGTCCTCAATTGAATGTCATGAGAAGTAAGAAAATCCCGGTGCTTATGAATCCACCGCTTGGTTATAACTTTCTTACCCCGTCCTGTTGCCTAAATAGAAATGAAGATTGAAAACAGTTAAGGTCTAAAAAAAGAGTGTCGAAAGAGCAACAACTAAACGGTTAATTCTAGTACACTATATGCGGGCTTACAATGTACATGAAATTATCACCTTTATATACAACTTCTCCAGACATGGAAAGCATTGCAGCAAGCCAATAATCTTGTTCAGATCAAAACTATTCACTTGGATATATAAGATCTTGACATAATCCAGCACAATTGACAGGCTATCTGTGACGCCCCCGATTTAATCGTACACTAATCATGCACGCAAATGTGTACGATCAAGATCAGGGACTCACGGGAAGATATCACAACACAACTCTACAAATAAAATAAGTCATACAAGCATCATAATACAAGCCAGGGGCCTCGAGGGCTCGAATACAAGTGCTCGATCATAGACGAGTCAGCGCAAGCAACAATATCTGAGTACAGACATAAGTTAAACAAGTTGCCTTAAGAAGGCTAGCACAAACTGGGATACAGATCGAAAGAGGCGCAGGCCTCCTGCCTGGGATCCTCCTAGGTCACTCCTGGTCGTCATCAGCGGGCAGCACGTAGTAGTAGGCACCTCCGGTGTAGTAGGGGTCGTCGTCGACGGAGGCGACTGGCTCCTGGACTCCAGCATCTGGTTGCGACAACCAGGTAGAAGGGAAAGGGGAAAAGAGGGAGAAAAGCAACCGTGAGTACTCATCCAAAGTACTCGCAAGCAAGGAACTACACTACATATGCATGGGTATATGTGTAAGGAGGCCATATCAGTGGACTGAACTGCAGAATGCCAGAATAAGAGGGGGATAGCTAATCCTGTCGAAGACTACGCTTCTGGCAGCCTCCGTCTCGCAGCATGTAGAAGAGAGTAGATAGAAGTCCTCCAAGTAGCATCTCCCAGTAGCATCTCCAAATAGCATCTCCAAGCAGCATCTCCAGTAGCATCGCATAGCATAATCCTACCCGGCAATCCTCTCCTCGTCGCCCTGCGGAAAAGCGATCACCGGGTTGTCTGTGGAACTTGGAAGGGTGTGTTTTATTAAGTATCCGGTTCTAGTTGTCATAAGGTCAAGGTACAACTCCAAGTCGTCCTGTTACCGAAGATCACGGCTATTCGAATAGATTAACTTCCCTGCAGGGGTGCACCACATAGCCCAACACGCTCGATCCCATTTGGCCGGACACACTTTCCTGGGTCATGCCCGGCCTCGGAAGATCAACACGTCGCAGCCCCACCTAGGCAAAACAGAGAGGCCAGCACGCCGGTCTAAACCTAAGCGCACAGGGGTCTGGGCCCATCGCCCATAGCACACCTGCACGTTGCGTACGCGGCCGAAAGCAGACCTAGCCTAGTGGCGTTCCAGTCCAATTCGGCGCGCGCCGCTCCGTCGCTGACGTCTGAAGTGCTTCGGCTGATACCACGACGTCGGGATACCCATAACTACTCCCACGTAGATGGTTAGTGCGTATAGGCTCGTAGCCAGACTCAGATCAAATACCAAGATCTCGTTAAGCGTGTTAAGTATCCGCGAACGCCGAACAGGGCCAGGCCCACCTGTCTCCTAGGTGGTCTCAACCTGCCCTGTCGCTCCGCCACAAAGTAACAGTCGAGGGCCGTCGGGAACCCAGGCCCACCTCTACCGGGATGGAGCCACCTGTCCTTTCAGCCCCCTCGTCAGAATCACTTGCGGGTACTCAATGAGCTGACCCGACTTTAGTCACCATCTGTATAGTATGTATGTATGTATAGTATATACCCGTGATCACCTCCCAAGTGATCACGGCCCGATAGTATAGCAAGGCAGACTGACAAGAATGTAGGGCCAATGATGATAAACTAGCATCCTATACTAAGCATTTAGGATTGCAGGTAAGGTATCAACAGATGTAGCGACAATGTCAGGCTATGCATCAGAATAGGATTAACGAAAGCAGTAACATGCTACACTACTCTAATGCAAGCAGTATAGAGGAGAATAGGCGATATCTGGTGATCAAGGGGGGGGCTTGCCTGGTTGCTCTGGCAAGAGAGAGGGGTCGTCAACTCCGTAGTCGAACTCGGTGGCATCAGCGTCGGTCTCGTAGTCTACCGGAGAGAAGAGGGGGAAGAAATAGTGAATACAGAGCAAACAAAGCATCACAAAATATAACAAGGCAATACGCGGTGTTCGGTGTGCCCTAACGCGGTAGTAGGTGATACCGGTGAAGGGGGGAAAACATCCGGGAAAGTATTCCCGGTGTTTCGTGTTTTCGGGCAGAGGAGCCGGAGGGGAAAGTTGCGGGTTCGATAGGTTAGAGGGGTGTGGCGGACGAACGGGCTGCGTATCCGGAATCGTCTCGTCGTTCTGAGCAACTTTCATGTAGAAAGTATTTTCATCCGAGTTACGGATTAAAAGATATGATTTTCTAAAGATTTAAATCATTTTCTGATTTTATTTATTCATTTAAATCCAACCTTATCCAAAACAGTGTTTGCTGACGTCATCATGACGTCAGCATGACGTCAGCAGTCAACAGGGGCGTTGACTGGTCAAACTGACGTGTGGGTCCCAGCTGTCATTGACTGTTAACTAACCTAATAGATTAATTAACTAACTAGGTGATTAGGTTAATCTAATCAGGATCAATTAAGTTAATTATTTCTTTAATTAATTAACTAATTAATATTTTATTTATTTATTTATTTATTTTATTAAATCTTTTTTTTATTTTTCGTTCTAGGGCCTGGGCCCCATCTGTCATTGGGCCAGGGGCCTTAGCGGGTGTGGGGTTTACGGGCGCCGGGCGTGGGCACCCGAACGGGCTCCTGAGCGGAGCCAGCCGAGGCGCTGTGGGTGGCTCGCCGGAACGCGGCCACGGCGAGCAGACGAGGGAGGGCGCAAGGAGGAGCCGAGGCGCGTGAGAGGAACGACGGAGGCAGGGGCACAGGAGCACTCCGCGAGCGGGCGCGACCACGGTGAGTGGGCGAGCGCGGGGGCTGCAGTGGTGCTGGCGGCAGCGCCGCAGCACAGTAGCAGCTGCTGCAGCTCGTGGCAGGGCACGACCAGGAGCGGCAAATGGGGCGACGGCGTGGCCGACGCAGTCGTCGAGCAGGAGGGTGTGCGGGCCTGGACGGGCCTGGAGCGCACGGGGTACGGGGCATGGCGTGCTCGACCGCAAGGCAGAGATGGGCCGGAGGCGAGCGGACTGCACGGGCGCGAGGTGGACGAGCGCGGTGTCCGCAGACGAAAAGAAGGGGAGAGGGGAGGCCGAGGCCGAGGGCCTCACCGCCGTTTGCAGGGGCACATGGGCGTCGAGGCTCGGGGGCGACCCGTGGGGAGGAGGACGGGGACGACGCTCTGGCGTGGTGACGAGGTCCGGTGGTGCGGGGGACGGCTTCGGGCGATGGGTGGCGGCGCCAGGGGCGTCGGGGATGGGCGCTTGCGTCGGGGTCGGGCGCGATGGCGGCGGGTCGCGCGGTGGTCGAGCAGCGGCGTCGGGGAGGATGGCGCGGTGTTGGAGGGGGAGGAAGGAGACCGGGAGGGTGGCGCTGCGGTGACCGAGCAGGGCGCGGGGCCGGGTGGCTCCGATCTCGATCTGGATCGGGGAGGCACCGTAGAAGGGGAGAAGTGGGACGAGTGGGGGGGGTGGGTGCGGTCAGTGGTGGCTAGGGTTTCGGTGGGGTGGATAAGGGGAGTGAGGTGGACCGGCCTGGCGGCCTTTACCAGGTTGGGCTGAGGCCCAAGGAGGGGGGGGGTGCGGCCTGCCGGGCCGAAGCCCAGGGGGTAGGGTGTTTCTCCTTTTTTTTGTTGTTTTGTCTTTTTGTATTTCCTTCCTTTTACTTATTTTCTCTTCTGTTTTGGCTAATTGTTTGGGCACCAAAAGAGTTTTGTAAAATATGAGCGTTGGCCCACAATTCACAACACAATATACCCTACCACCAAAAACTAGTTTGGGGTAATTATCATTTCATATTTTTTTTTATTAATAAAAAGGTTAGTAAATAATGTTTTCAGCCACTGTTTGAGGTTGTTTAAGTCACTTATCAAATTTCAATAAGGTTGTTTACAATTTTATCATAGCCTCTGATTTATCTACTATTTATTGAACATTTTAGCTTTAATATTTGAAAAACTTTTATTGTTTGCTTGATTTTGATTTTGAATTTGAATCGGTTTCGAGCTAACGCGAGATTACTAACAGTAATCAAAGTGACGTGGCATCGTTAACGTGGGATTACTGTAGCTTAATTATCCGGGCGTCACAATTCTCCTCCACTACAAGAAATCTCGTCCCGAGATTTAGGATCGGTTATAAGGGGGAAGGGGTCTGGTTACGAAATTCTAACGATTCTTCTCGATCATAGTAGCTCTTCTCGAAGAGGTCGACCCATTACATTGATGTCTTCCGTCCTCTCCTTCGGGTCACCATGATGAAGTTTGTCGTCCTTTCTTCGGGATCTCCATCGTACTTACGAATAGGTAAGGGGCAGCTCTACAACGATAGGATGTTACAAGGGAAAATCTTTTAGGGTTTACCCAAGTATGAACATACGAGTATCTCTCGAGTTGAACAAATGAAACACATCGAGAGCAAAGTACGACGGTGCAATAAGAAGTTTCAAGCGGATAGGCAATCGTTCATTGCCTGAAACAGAGTGTGAATGGGGTTCAGAGCAACGGGAATAAGTATTGTGTCCGATACCAGAATAGAGCATTAGGAAGGTGGCCCGTGAATTAAATATGAAGCCAAGCGTGGGAAATAACCATTAGTAACAGGGCTGTACAGGAGAGTCAGGTTTTGATCCTGTGGAACTGTGGGTTATGGGCCCACCATGTGGGTTAAACGTTGAGAGAGCGGTGACATCTTGCACGGTTATGATAGCAAGGCATGCCAGAGAATAACCTGTCAGTTATGTCGGTAACAACGTTGATACCAAGGGCGAGGGACGAAGAGAACCATTTTCCTGCTCGTTGAACGAGGCGGGCCAATAGGCAAGGTTCTCGTCCATTGGTGGCTACCGAAATGTCATCAACAATAGTAACAGGGTCTTGCTGACAGAATTGTACACCGAGGTATATACATAAGCAGGAGAATATTACTGCTTAGATCATATAGATCACAAGAAAGGTTAAACCAAATAATGGAAAGGAAAATATGGTTATCAGATTAAGCAGAACAATGGAAAGGAAAATGTGTTTAAACACATATTTCAGGGTATATCCTTCCCAAGGACAAGCAGTGCATGATATCCACGACAGGATATAATGTAGAAAACTCCTTAGGTAGGTGAGAGAAATTTCATGACATTACCCATACAGCGGTGTTTGGATAATTTAGCAGGAAACATTTAGCATTGGCTTCAAATGTCCTTGTTGAAAATCGAAGTACCACAAACATGCTTCGAGATAGCATTACATGGTCTTCAAGCAAGTTAAGACTTTGGAAACACGAAGGATCCATCAGGAATAACTTGTAGAATAAGTCTTACAATTTCCTCATGGATGAATGGATAACCTTGCTGAAAAGGAATCTATAATGATAGGTCCTCCAGCCGGGGGGGGGGGGGTGCTAGGCATGACATCATGTTAGCGGGTCATCAAAAGGTCAACATCATAACTCTTGGAAAGGTGTCCCAACCCTCATATCTGACCGAGATTCAGATCCGATTGGTGTCAGGATACCTCAGACTTAGGATACCTGAGAAGAAAAGGTGCAACGCAAATTGACGAGATGACATTGTAAGATTCTCGGGGAAATGAACTATGAAGTGTTTTCCGTTATCAAGAGTCCATCATTAACCCAAGGAGAGGGCAAGGAGGTGTCTGGTGAACTTCAACGGCAATTCACCGAGATTCCCAAAAGATGGATTTCCACAATTAAGTGAACAAGGGGAAATCATTGGTCAGATCAAATGATATAAGGAAGTATGCTCGAGGAAAACATACACAATTAAACACTGGTTGAAGGGTGCGCCCGAAGTACGGGTTGGGTTGCACGACCAATGTTAGAATGGTGATTCAATTAGCGAAGGACTTAGAATGAACTATCGCCCATTCACTTCAAAGCAATAGGGTTGTTAGAAGTTTTGAATTCACACGTCATAGCTCCATTGTCGGTATTCCGGTTGAAAACAATACGGGGACCAAGGAATGAACGAAGATGGCAAGAAGTATTATGATATCAAGAATTATTAAAAGGTGGTGAAATTCTCACCACATTCTTGACAAAAAGAGATGGTAATACTTCCGAGGTAAGGAAGATCAACTGCTGGGTAGCAGTGATCTCAAGGTTTACACAAAACACGAACAAGTTGTGTTGAACGAAAGGCAATAAAGTGGTCGATGAGAACAGGAATCATCGAGGGGCAAGGATGGTATTACCCATCATGAATTCAATTGAATTCCTGGAAGAGCTCATAAGGTTGATGATGATCACGACACAATTGTCGAGGGATTTCATACAGATGTAGTCAATCAGCGACGACATCAAGTCAAAGGAATGATGAAGCAAGAGGTTATTGGAACCACAGTTACGACACAAACTCGAACTCAAGCTTGTTGTTTAAGGTGAAAGGGTATGACAAGGAAAATCGACGTAAGGTTAGTTCATCGTCGAAAATTGGTGCTCCGAGAATAAGGACCAGGTAGCACCGTTAGAATCGTCACGACAATGATATAGCCAAACAGGCTAGGAATGGCGTGATCGGGTACAAACTCGTACTTATAGAAGCTTACTGAAGAGTTGTTGAACCGTAGTGCGGACTTGGTTCAGTTATCGGTGTCTTTGAGTGTTTAATAACTCAGAGCCCGTGAGAAATTGGAATCAGTGGGAAGGTAGTACTTGATGAACTCATAAAAAGTTATGCAGTTCCATGATAATCTCGAGATACCAGGGGGGTAATACTCGACAGAAGATCAAAGTAAAGGTTGGACTGGGGTATTGATCCATAGAAGACAATTGTTTAACTTGTCCGAGAAATGGAATCAAAGAAGAACAAACATGGTCGGAACCACGGATGCAAAAGGCCAGATCCCTGATATAAGAAAAACTTATACCAAGGGAATAATTCATTTAAGAGAAGCTTTAATGATAAGATCTACATCGTGTCCATGGGCATGAACACAAGTTCAAGGTCGACTCCCACTTCTCCAATGCATAACCTTTCATTCACTTCTCACGTTCGATGAAGTTGCAGTGTTGAAATTTTATCTGGTGAAGCACCAGAAGAGTATGACTCGTGAAAACTTTCGGGTTCACACGGTTTAGAGAAGGCATAGGTTCAACCCATCGGGGCATCTTAGAATCCTATACCAGAATCTTTTAGAAGTAATTAACTCAAGCTTGAAGGCAGAGCATGGTTGAGGAAGCAGACGATACAATTTACCAAAGGCATTATGTATCCGAGAAAAAGGCTCACAAGTTTATCGAATATGAAGGGCATTGTCAGATAAAATCCAACATAGGATCTGGTGGTCCACAAGGGATCTAACGTGAGCATCGGTACTCAACTAGAGGAAGCAAATTATAGAAACAACTGACTAACTCAATCGTCAAATGCAAAGAAATTATGATTTCCCAATCAAGGGATCAGAAGCAATGCTCTGATTAGGGGTGGATAAGTTGAATAGCCGTAGGGTACAATCAAAGACAATTGGGTTGGTCGAGAACCAATTCCAGTAAAAAGAATGGCAGCTCAGCCGGAAAAGTAATTTATAAGGATCAATGATGATTGCGTGTATTCGCAAACATATTGAGTCAACAGACTCAAAATGGTAATGACAAGGAATGTCAATATGACTACGAGACTTATGGGATTATCCATAATGCAAGCAAGCAAGAATTTCAAGAGCCAAAGGCCCCAAAGGATTTTCGGAAGATCGAATATTATTTCAAAGACTCTTGTGAAACACATGAACAACTAGGGATGAGCGGATACTCGTCAAGTGCGAGGATTTATTCGAAGGGGTATTCATGCAGCAAGGAACTGCAGGGCAGTAAGCGTAAAGAATTCTCGGAATACCGAAGAGTATTTCAGGACATTTTGTAATAACAAAAGCAACTGGGGATGACAATATGAACGATAGGTGTAAGTAGTTATCCAGAGGGATTTATCGATGGAAGTGAATTGCAAAAGCGAAGGCACATAGTCTCGAGAGCACATCGTAGAGTATCTTCGGAATCTTCTGGTGCAGCAGACGATCATCAATAATAAGGGGCTCTCCGGGTGAAAATGATAACGAGATCCTAATGTTAAATTTAGTAAAATTCATTTAACCCGAATAGAAGAGATGTCAGAGTCCCAGAGTAAAGGTCGAGGAGTAAAAGATCCTAATACCACCCAATGGCGACGTGGGCCCGTAAGGCACACAGCCAAGTTAGTAAAAGTTTTGCAATGGCTAGACTCAACTTCGGCCGAGGAGTTGGAAAGGGTATTCCTACAGGCAGTCGGCTCTGATACCAACTTGTGACGCCCCCGATTTAATCGTACACTAATCATGCACGCAAATGTGTACGATCAAGATCAGGGACTCACGGGAAGATATCACAACACAACTCTACAAATAAAATAAGTCATACAAGCATCATAATACAAGCCAGGGGCCTCGAGGGCTCGAATACAAGTGCTCGATCATAGACGAGTCAGCGGAAGCAACAATATCTGAGTACAGACATAAGTTAAACAAGTTGCCTTAAGAAGGCTAGCACAAACTGGGATACAGATCGAAAGAGGCGCAGGCCTCCTGCCTGGGATCCTCCTAACTACTCCAGGTCGTCGTCAGCGGGCAGCACGTAGTAGTAGGCACCTCCGGTGTAGTAGGGGTCGTCGTCGACGGTGGCGTCTGGCTCCTGGACTCCAGCATCTGGTTGCGACAACCAGAAAGAAGGAAAGGGGAAAAGGGGGAGAAAGCAACCGTGAGTACTCATCCAAAGTACTCGCAAGCAAGGAACTACACTACATATGCATGGGTATATGTGTAAGGAGGCCATATCAGTGGACTGAACTGCAGAATGCCAGAATAAGAGGGGGATAGCTAATCCTGTCGAAGACTACGCTTCTGGCAGCCTCCGTCTCGCAGCATGTAGAAGAGAGTAGATAGAAGTCCTCCAAGTAGCATCTCCCAGTAGCATCTCCAAATAGCATCTCCAAGCAGCATCTCCAGTAGCATCGCATAGCATAATCCTACCCGGCAATCCTCTCCTCGTCGCCCTGCGGAAAAGCGATCACCGGGTTGTCTGTGGAACTTGGAAGGGTGTGTTTTATTAAGTATCCGGTTCTAGTTGTCATAAGGTCAAGGTACAACTCCAAGTCGTCCTGTTACCGAAGATCACGGCTATTCGAATAGATTAACTTCCCTGCAGGGGTGCACCACATAGCCCAACACGCTCGATCCCATTTGGCCGGACACACTTTCCTGGGTCATGCCCGGCCTCGGAAGATCAACACGTCGCAGCCCCACCTAGGCAAAACAGAGAGGCCAGCACGCCGGTCTAAACCTAAGCGCACAGGGGTCTGGGCCCATCGCCCATAGCACACCTGCATGTTGCGTACGCGGCCGAAAGCAGACCTAGCCTAGTGGCGTTCCAGTCCAATTCGGCGCGCGCCGCTCCGTCGCTGACGTCTGAAGTGCTTCGGCTGATACCACGACGTCGGGATACCCATAACTACTCCCACGTAGATGGTTAGTGCGTATAGGCTCGTAGCCAGACTCAGATCAAATACCAAGATCTCGTTAAGCGTGTTAAGTATCCGCGAACGCCGAACAGGGCCAGGCCCACCTGTCTCCTAGGTGGTCTCAACCTGCCCTGTCGCTCCGCCACAAAGTAACAGTCGAGGGCCGTCGGGAACCCAGGCCCACCTCTACCGGGATGGAGCCACCTGTCCTTTCAGCCCCCTCGTCAGAATCACTTGCGGGTACTCAATGAGCTGACCCGACTTTAGTCACCATCTGTATAGTATGTATGTATGTATAGTATATACCCGTGATCACCTCCCAAGTGATCACGGCCCGATAGTATAGCAAGGCAGACTGACAAGAATGTAGGGCCAATGATGATAAACTAGCATCCTATACTAAGCATTTAGGATTGCAGGTAAGGTATCAACAGATGTAGCGACAATGTCAGGCTATGCATCAGAATAGGATTAACGAAAGCAGTAACATGCTACACTACTCTAATGCAAGCAGTATAGAGGAGAATAGGCGATATCTGGTGATCAAGGGGGGGGCTTGCCTGGTTGCTCTGGCAAGAGAGAGGGGTCGTCAACTCCGTAGTCGAACTCGGTGGCATCAGCGTCGGTCTCGTAGTCTACCGGAGAGAAGAGGGGGAAGAAATAGTGAATACAGAGCAAACAAAGCATCACAAAATATAACAAGGCAATACGCGGTGTTCGGTGTGCCCTAACGCGGTAGTAGGTGATACCGGTGAAGGGGGGAAAACATCCGGGAAAGTATTCCCGGTGTTTCGTGTTTTCGGGCAGAGGAGCCGGAGGGGAAAGTTGCGGGTTCGATAGGTTAGAGGGGTGTGGCGGACGAACGGGCTGCGTATCCGGAATCGTCTCGTCGTTCTGAGCAACTTTCATGTAGAAAGTATTTTCATCCGAGTTACGGATTAAAAGATATGATTTTCTAAAGATTTAAATCATTTTCTGATTTTATTTATTCATTTAAATCCAACCTTATCCAAAACAGTGTTTGCTGACGTCATCATGACGTCAGCATGACGTCAGCAGTCAACAGGGGCGTTGACTGGTCAAACTGACGTGTGGGTCCCAGCTGTCATTGACTGTTAACTAACCTAATAGATTAATTAACTAACTAGGTGATTAGGTTAATCTAATCAGGATCAATTAAGTTAATTATTTCTTTAATTAATTAACTAATTAATATTTTAATTATTTTAATTATTTATTTATTTATTTTATTAAATCTTTTTTTTTATTTTTCGTTCTAGGGCCTGGGCCCCATCTGTCATTGGGCCAGGGGCCTTAGCGGGTGTGGGGTTTACGGGCGCCGGGCGTGGGCACCCGAACGGGCTCCCGAGCGGAGCCAGCCGAGGCGCTGTGGGTGGCTCGCCGGAACGCGGCCACGGCGAGCAGACGAGGGAGGGCGCAAGGAGGAGCCGAGGCGCGTGAGAGGAACGACGGAGGCAGGGGCACAGGAGCACTCCGCGAGCGGGCGCGACCACGGTGAGTGGGCGAGCGCGGGGGCTGCAGTGGTGCTGGCGGCAGCGCCGCAGCACAGTAGCAGCTGCTGCAGCTCGTGGCAGGGCACGACCAGGAGCGGCAAATGGGGCGACGGCGTGGCCGACGCAGTCGTCGAGCAGGAGGGTGTGCGGGCCTGGACGGGCCTGGAGCGCACGGGGTACGGGGCATGGCGTGCTCGACCGCAAGGCAGAGATGGGCCGGAGGCGAGCGGACTGCACGGGCGCGAGGTGGACGAGCGCGGTGTCCGCAGACGAAAAGAAGGGGAGAGGGGAGGCCGAGGCCGAGGGCCTCACCGCCGTTTGCAGGGGCACATGGGCGTCGAGGCTCGGGGGCGACCCGTGGGGAGGAGGACGGGGACGACGCTCTGGCGTGGTGACGAGGTCCGGTGGTGCGGGGGACGGCTTCGGGCGATGGGTGGCGGCGCCAGGGGCGTCGGGGATGGGCGCTTGCGTCGGGGTCGGGCGCGATGGCGGCGGGTCGCGCGGTGGTCGAGCAGCGGCGTCGGGGAGGATGGCGCGGTGTTGGAGGGGGAGGAAGGAGACCGGGAGGGTGGCGCTGCGGTGACCGAGCAGGGCGCGGGGCCGGGTGGCTCCGATCTCGATCTGGATCGGGGAGGCACCGTAGAAGGGGAGAAGTGGGACGAGTGGGGGGGGGTGGGTGCGGTCAGTGGTGGCTAGGGTTTCGGTGGGGTGGATAAGGGGAGTGAGGTGGACCGGCCTGGCGGCCTTTACCAGGTTGGGCTGAGGCCCAAGGAGGGGGGGGGGGGTGCGGCCTGCCGGGCCGAAGCCCAGGGGGTAGGGTGTTTCTCCTTTTTTTTTGTTGTTTTGTCTTTTTGTATTTCCTTCCTTTTACTTATTTTCTCTTCTGTTTTGGCTAATTGTTTGGGCACCAAAAGAGTTTTGTAAAATATGAGCGTTGGCCCACAATTCACAACACAATATACCCTACCACCAAACACTAGTTTGGGGTAATTATCATTTCATATTTATTTTTTTTATTAATAAAAAGGTTAGTAAATAATGTTTTCAGCCACTGTTTGAGGTTGTTTAAGTCACTTATCAAATTTCAATAAGGTTGTTTACAATTTTATCATAGCCTCTGATTTATCTACTATTTATTGAACATTTTAGCTTTAATATTTGAAAAACTTTTATTGTTTGCTTGATTTTGATTTTGAATTTGAATCGGTTTCGAGCTAACGCGAGATTACTAACAGTAATCAAAGTGGCGTGGCATCGTTAACGTGGGATTACTGTAGCTTAATTATCCGGGCGTCACACTATCCATGGAGAAACTCTTCATTGATTATAGAACATAATATTAGTACAAAACGTATACTCCAAGATGATATAAAACGTATGCCCAGAAATTTAAAATGCAACTTATGGTTACAAGTGTAGATGATAATATACAGTACCTGAATAACTGTGGAGCCAAACACCATCTTGAAATGAGCACATAGATCATGCATTACACCCAAGGTCTCTAGTTTAGGCGCAGAGTGTCAGGACCCCGACTCAATGCCACATCGATCTAGCATGTAACACCTCATATCACTTTGCGGCCTCACGCACGGTATCCCCACGGGTGTCGCCTTACCTTTGCCCGGGACCGTTTGCGCCTTTTGGCACACGTATATGGTGGTGTCGCTAGCATCCATATGATAAAGAGCCCGGGCTGACATGGCTAGTCGTAAACCCAAAGTGGCACTAACTTACAGGGACATGCATCCATGACCCAGCATCAAACATGTCGGTCATCAGCGAGTGAATCCAGGCTGTAGCACTGGGCTAACAGGACTCCGGTGAACCGGGCTGTAGCGGGCTAGCAGGACTCCGGTATTCATCGCGTGACATTTCCCCGAAGGGACAGACACAGGATCGAGGAAGGACACATGCCGGCCAGCCTAAGTGTTCCGGAGCAGTAGCAAGCTACCTAGGGCTCAGTGGAAGCACTAGGAGACATTTCCCGGTAAGAGAGACTACTAGGATAAACAACTAGATAGTCAGATCCCACACATAGCAATACACATTACACGTACGCATAACATGCAAGTATGTGCTGTACAACATGGCATCACAGCATAACTCAACAACTCATATAGATAAAGGCTCAGAAGAGCCATCACAGTATTATTACAAACAGGGGTCACATGACCCAACAGTCAGAGCAATCAAGCAACAAGCGGAAGCATTACATGTCTGGGTACAGACATCTACAAAAGAAAAAGGCTGAAGAGCCTGACTATCTACAACATCCGATCAAGATCGTAGCTGAGGTACTAGCTACTAGTCGAAGTCCACGAGAACACTAGTAAGACCGGAGTCTCCGCTGCAAAAACATAAATGAAGCAACATGAGTACAAAGGTACTCAGCAAGACTTACATCAGATCCTATCATACATGCATTTGTATCAAGAGGGTAATGTGGGGTTTAGTTGCAGCAAGCCAGCTTTGACTCTGTGGCTATCCTGTTCTACGACTACCAGAAACTCTTGAGGTGAAACAACGTACACGAGTCCACTAATCACCACACAATACACTACTATGGATTCATCCCCGTCTCCCTACGAGAAGGCCATCCATAGCACTCACACTTGTCTTGAGCATTTTATAGTATCCACTTCAAGTTGTCTATGTACCATGTAAGCATCCAAGAAGTCCATAACCGCGGACCCGGCTATTCGAATAGATCATGTTAACCCTGCAGGGGTGTACTTCTTCACACACGCTCTCGCCACTTACCGCCATGTACACGTCATGTATCTCGGCAACCTTCAAGCGGAAGCCTGGCGAGGGTGTCGGCCACGACCTGACTAACCACACAAGACTCTAGTCCAGGTTTATCGCCTATTCGGGTTCCATCCGCAAGGAGATCCGGCCGGGGTGTCGCTCACGGCCCCAAACGATGTGAGCAGGGTTCCCGAGCCCACCAACCGGGTGCCACTCGGTACACCGTGCCACGTGTGCCTAGTCTGTCCCAAGCCCACCCTGCCGGGTGCCACTTGGTAGAAAAATAGCACTACCTACAAATACCAGAAACTAGTTGCGACTCCTGGACAGAGATCAAGTTGGCTAATAAGTCGAGAGGGGCACTTAAGCATTCCAATGTGTGGTAGTATCGAGTCATTGGACAACATACATAGAACTCAGTGCTTAAGGACGGTTCCAGTGAGACAACCCACCATGTACTCCTACATGGCCTCTCACCGCTACCTTTACCAAATCGTGTTCACACACTTCACTCTCAGCATCAGAACATATCGTAACACTCCAATTCATTCCCAATGAATCAGACCTGACACAACTCTAAGCAATAGCAGGCATAGCATGGTAGGAACACATCAGTGGCTTCAATCAACTCCTACACATGCTAGTGGGTTTCAACTATTTACTGTGGCAATGACAGGTCATGCAGAGGAATGGGTTCAACTACCGCAACACAAAGTAGCAGATGAACCGTTGTTGTCCTAATGCAATAACTGAGAGCAGGAGCGAGAGAGTAGGGTTTTATCGAAATGAACAAGGGGGGTTTGCTTGCCTGGTAAAACAACAAGGGAGGCACTGCTTCACAGACAGGTACTCTGGAACGTCTCCGGAGCAGGGCCTATCGAGAAGGAACAGTGCCGGCAATCAATACACAATCATATGCAACAATATGATGCATGAACATGGCATGTAGATGTGATGCTGTTTGAGCTAATGCATCTAGTAAACATTTGGTTTGAAGTCCATTTGAACCAAAGGTTCAAATGCATTTCTAAATTAAGTCTCTTATATATGCCCTAATGTGTTTTCCCATATTCAACATGTATAAGTTGGTTTTTCATGCACGAAACTAGTACAGATGGAAAGGTTGCATTTTTCTGATAATTTTTCATATATAAATTATTTAAATCTGAGCTACGGTTGAATTGTTATGAATTTTTGAAGTTTAAAACAATTTCTGGAATTTCCTGATTTAATTTAAATCCAGAAATTATATATTGCGTCAGCATGACATCATCACTACATCAGCGGGTCAACGCGGCTGTCCAGGTCAAATCTGACGTGTGGGACCCACACGTCAGTGACAGGGGGGTTAAACAGGGGTTAATTTAGTTCTAATTAAAAGTTAGTGGCGCTGGGGCCCACTGTCAGTGTCAGGGTTAATTAACAGAGTTGATTAAATTTAAACTAATCCTAAACTAAAATTAGTCAGGGCCGGGGCCCACATGTCATTGACTCTGGGTAGTCAAACCCCAGGTCAACTGGGGGGGGGGGTTAGCGCGGGTTGACCGGTCAATCCCGCCGGCGTTTAGCCGCCGGCGAGGCCGAGCGCGGCGGAGGGGCTCGGGAACATCGCTCGGGCGACCATTCGGGCGGCGGAGACAACGAGAGCGAAGCCCGCGCTCACGCGCATCTAGTGGAACACGCGGGAGGCTGCGGGGGCGGCGGAGCTCGCCGGAGCAGAGCTCACGGCGGCGGCCGGAGTTCGGCCTCGAGCGGGAGCACAGCTACGGCGCACGGGGAGGAAGAAGAGAAGGGGGAACAGGCGTAGAAGCTCACGGCGGAGGCGACGGGATGGTCAACAGGCTCGGGGACGAGTCGGAGACGACGGACGGGTGCCGACGATCTCGGGCAGCCGACGACGAAGATGACGGCGATGGCGGCTCCTCGGGGCACTCCGGCTTGCGTGGCTCGGCGAGGAGGTAGCTGGCGACGAGGCGGAGCTCCTGGGCACGACGGGGAGGCGAGGGGGAGGCGGTGGCTATGGCCACGGCGTGCGGCGGCGACGGCAGCGCTTCGGGCGCGGGGAGAGGGAGAGATGCAGGGGAGGGAGAGAAACGAGAGAGCGAGGGAGAGATCCGGGGCGGTGCTGGGCGCTTCTGGCGAGGCCAGGGCGTCGAGGGGGAGGGCACGCAGGCAGCTGCCGTGGCGCGCATGCGCGCGGTGTGCGGCGACCACGCGCCCTGTCCCTCTGGCGCGAGGAGGGGGACGACTGGCGTCGGCCAGTCAGCTGGGCCGAGCTACTGGGCCGATCGGGTAAGTGGCCCAGGTAAGTCTCTCTCCCCTTTTCTGTTTTCTTTTCTAATTTTCTGACATTTGTTTGGTTTAATAAAAATACTAAACCATTTTATTTTATTATGCCAATTTTTGTAGGGGCTAATGGTATTATTCCAGAGCTCCTCAACAAATGGCACAATTTTGGACATATAAAACATATATAACATTTATATATCCAAGCAAATAATTATTGTATTAATTCCAAATGTCCAAAATAAAATACTTATGAGGTCCTGAAAATATTGGTTTTATTTTTTTATCTCTGTCCAATATTTTCAGAGGGCAACATGAGCATTTTCTTGGACCCTTTTGGAGAAATTTTTATTTGGGTCATTTCCAAAAATGAATCTGAGGGTTCCACCAATCCTCATTTCAAATTTAAATGAAATTTAAACATGATGCACAAATGACTAGCTAGTCTAGGTCATACCAGGCTAGGGATGTGACAACTCGCCCCCACTTGAAAGAATCTCGTCTCGAGATTCAGGGGTCGACGGAAAGAAAGTGGGGTACTCCAGTCGAAGACGATCTTCTCGCTCCCAAGTAGCCTCTCTCTCGGAATGATGAGACCACTGAACTTTGAGAAACTTGATGTTCTGACGTCGGGTAACACGCTCTGCTTGATCAAGAATGCGAACCGGGTACTCTCGGTATGTGAGGTTATCTTGGAGATCAAGCGTTTCGTGGTCCACTCCGCGGATGGGATCCGAGAAGCAACGCCTGAGTTGAGAGACGTGGAAGACATCATGAACTCGAGAAAGATGTGGGGGTAGTTCCAATTGGTAGGCAACCTCTCCTCGTTTAGCGAGAATACGAAAAGGACCAATGTAACGAGGAGCCAACTTGCCCTTGATACCGAAACGATGGGTACCCTTCAAAGGAGTAACCCGAAGGTAAGCTTGGTCGCCAATTTCATAAGTCATATCCTTATGATGACGATCGTACTGACTTTTCTGACGAGACTGGGCTGTTTTCAAATTCTCACGAATGATGCGAACTTGCTCTTCTGCCTCCTGGATCATATCCGGTCCAAAGAATTGTCTTTCACCGGTTTCTGACCAGTTCAAAGGTGTTCGACATCTTCGTCCATAGAGAACCTCAAAAGGAGCTTTCTTGAGGCTGGATTGGTAGCTATTGTTATAAGCAAACTCGGCGAAAGGAAGACATTTCTCCCAATCCATACCGAATGAGATAACGCAAGCTCTGAGCATGTCTTCGAGAATTTGATTGACCCGTTCCACCTGACCACTCGACTGAGGGTGGAAAGCGGTACTGAAGGAAAGATGGGTTCCCATGGCAGTTTGGAAACTCTCCCAGAAATGAGAAGTGAAAAGGCTGCCACGGTCTGAATTGATCTCTAGTGGAACACCATGGAGTGATACTATTCGAGAAATGTATAAGTCAGCAAGCTGACTAGCAGTGATACTCTCTCGAACAGGAAGGAAGTGAGCCACTTTGGAGAGACGATCAATGACTACGAAGATAGCATTATTCCCTCTCTTGGTCCTGGGAAAGCCGGTGATGAAGTCCATACCAACTTTATCCCATTTCCATTCAGGAATAGCTAAAGGCTGAAGGGTGCCAGCAGGTCTTTGATGCTCTGCCTTAACGCGACGACAAATGTCACATTTAGCAATGAACTCAGCGATTTCTCTCTTCATCCTAGTCCACCAGAACCTCTGGCGTAGGTCCTGATACATCTTAGTACTACCGGGATGAATGGTGAGAGGAGATTCATGCGCCTCCTTAAGAATCAACTGTCCGAAGATGTTGCTTCTTGGGAACCACCAAGCGATTCTCAAAGAAAACAACACCACGATCATCCATAGAGAAACATCCACCAACTCCCTTCTTAATGTTTCTCTTGATCCGGGTAATCCCTGTATCATGCTTCTGGGCTTCTATGATAAGGTCCACAAGGGTAGGTTTCGCCACCAAGGTAGAAAGAAAACCGCGAGGAGCTATGTGAAGATTAAGCTTACAGAATTCCTCATGGAGAAGTGGTTGGCCTTGCTGCAACATGAGATTGTTGCAATAGGATTTACGGCTTAGAGCATCAGCCATGACATTGGCTTTGCCTGGGGTGTAGGTAATCCCTAGATCATAATCTGTGATTAACTCCAACCAACGTCTTTGCCTAAGGTTCAGATCCGGTTGGGTGAAGATATACTTGAGACTCTGGTGATCGGTGTAGATCTCGCAACGTTTACCAAGGAGGTAATGTCGCCAGGTCTTGAGTGCATAGACTACGGCTGCAAGCTCTAGATCATGTGTAGGATAATTCTCCTCATGTGGATGCAACTGTCGAGATGCATAGGCAATCACATGACGATCCTGCATAAGAATGCAACCTAGTCCCTGTCGTGAGGCGTCGCAGTAGATAATAAAGTCTTTAGTGAAATCCGGTGGCACAAGTATGGGAGCAGAAGTCAGGCGTCTTTTCAGTTCCTGAAAACTGTACTCACACTGTGGGGACCACTCGAACTTTTTATCTTTCTTGAGAAGTTCCGTGAGGGGTTTGGCTACTTTGGAGAAGTTTTCAACAAAGCGGCGACAATAGCTGGCTAGACCAAGGAAGCTCCTAACTTGTTTCACGGTCTCAGGTGGAGTCCAATCGAGAACGGCTTGAACTCTCTCGGGATTGACAGCAATGCCCTTACCAGAGATTACGTGGCCTAGGTAGGTCACTTCTGGCAACCAAAATTCACACTTGGAGAACTTGGCATAAAGGCGGTGTTCTCTGAGTTTTTCTAAACAAGTCTAAGATGTTCGGCATGCTCTTCCTCGTTCTTCGAGTAAATAAGAATATCATCGAGGTAAACCACGACGAACTTATCTAAGTACTCCATGAAGATCGAGTTCATCAAGCGGGAGAATGTGGCTGGGGCGTTGGTTAGGCCAAAGGACATGACGGTGTACTCGTACTGGCCATAACGAGTGACAAAAGCTGTCTTGGGAATGTCCCCGTTTCTGATCTTGATTTGATGGTAGCCTAACCTTAAATCCATCTTGGAGAAGACTGAGGATCCAGCGAGCTGATCATACAGGTCGTTGATCCTGGGGAGCGGATACTTGTTCTTTATCGTGACCAAATTAACGGGACGATAATCTACAACCATCCGGTCCGTACCATCCTTCTTCTTGACGAAGAGGACGGGGCAAGCCCAAGGAGAAGAGCTAGGACGGATGAAACCCTTTTGCAAGGACTCATCGAGTTGTTTCTTAAGCTCGGCTAGTTCTAAGGGTGCCATCTTGTAAGGTCTCCGGGAGATTGGAGCTGTTCCTGGGATAAGATCTATGACGAACTCTACATCTCTGTCAGGTGGAACACCTGGCAGTTCCTCTGGAAAGACATCCGGAAAGTCACGGACTACCGGGATATCTTCAAGGTCTGGAAGAGGGCTGGCATTAAGAGAATAGAGCTGACGCTTTGCAACTCTAGTGGAGACGGTGACTAACTTGCCAGATGGGTGTGTAAGCTGAACAGATCTTGTGTAGCAATCAATCTTGGCATGATGAGCTGTCATCCAGTCCATACCCAAGATGATGTTAATATCTGAGGACTTGAGGGCTACAAGTGATGCAAGGAATACAAGTCTATCAACAAGGATTTCATTACCATGGCTGATTCTGGTGGTCTGCCATCTAGACCCTGGGGTTTGGATTTCAAGCGGAGTTGGCATATCACAAAATGACATGTCGTGCAAACGAGCATAGCCTTCAGAAATGAAGGAGTGAGATGCCCCAGTATCAAATAGAACTGATGCTGGGTGACAATTGACAAGGAGTGTACCAAGAACGACATCTGGATCATCATGAGCGTCTTTAGCTGAGACGTGATGCACACGTCCACGTTCAGTGGAAACTGACTTGACACTGATCATCTGGCGTGATGTCTTAATACAGCCAACAGTCTTCTCGGCCTTGGGTGGAGCATAACTAGTCTGAGAGCAATCACGTGCATAGTGTCCTAGGCTTCCCGCATGTGAAGCAAGTCCCTGAGGTTGGACGTGGACCCGCACTGACAAGCGGTCTACCAGTAGGCCTGGGTGGAACATATGACTGAGTTGGGGAAGGCACCACAGAGGATGGCCCCGGCGTATATCCGGAAGGAAGAGCAGAGTTTGGAACCCAAATCCGGCGCTTCTGGGAACTAGAGCCAGAGGAGGATCCCAAATCATGGGTGTGCTTACGAGACTCCTCGTAAGTGAGCTGAGCTGTCTCTGCATTAATGGCCTTGTTCACAAGAGCTTGGAATGTATCACAATGATGCAGGTGGAGATCGCGACGCAACTTGGGGTTGAGACCCTTCCGGAACCTAGCCTGCTTCTTAGCGTCCGTGGACACTTCTTCTGTGGCATAGCGGGCAAGGTTCTCGAACTCTCTGCTATAAGCATCAACAGCCATCCTACTCTGGGTGAGACTACAGAACTCTTCTCTCTTGCGATCAAGGAGGGCTTGGGGAATGTGATGCTCGTGAAAAGCCTCAGTGAAATCCTTCCAGGTAGGAATCTGGCCAGCTGGAAGCATAGCCTCATAGTTCTGCCACCAAAGACTAGCAGGACCTTCCAGGTGGTATGTGGCATAAGTGACCTTGTCATCTTCAGCTACGTTCGCAGAACGCAGCTTATGGGTGATGCTACGGAGCCAATCATCTGCATCGAGTGGCTCGATGGAATGATGAAAAGTAGGTGGGTGCAAGCGAATGAAATCATGAATGGTAGCAGACCCTTTGAACTGATGTGCGGTGTTCTCCTCGATACGTGCCAACAAACGATTAGACTCACGCTTGTTCCTCTCCATCTCTAACATGAACTCTGTCAACGAAGGCTGGTCAGGAGGATCCTCATCCCTACCATCTCCATGGTTCTGGCTACGAGCGACGAAACTTCGCTTAGCTGATGACATCCTGAGAGACGAACCAAGGACGGAATCAGCATCAACTATCGACTGTAGAATGTAGGACAAGGAATTAGTATCACTCGAACTCCTAGGGAAATTCCGGCAGCATAACGGCAGTAAAATGCTCAGAATGAGACATCCTACTAAAAATGGGGTAGTACAACAACTCAACATCACCACTCAAGGTTCTGGGATAGTACTAAACAGACTACACCGGAAGTACTCGAAACTGGGGTATGACTCTGATCAACCAGTCTTATGGAACTACGGAGTAGTAACACGTGATCCTGATAGACGGAAGAGAAGCCTAGTTCCTTAACCCCGGAGGAAGATAGGAGGACTCAGATCAGAAGGCCATGAGGTAAAGGAGTAAAAGAGCCTTACGTTCCTTCCCACAATCAATTCCCTTACATAACTAAAGAATTTCTAGACTCAACTTCGACCAGTATGGCTTGGTAAACCTACAGGCAGTCAGGCTCTGATACCAAAGCTGTCAGGACCCCGACTCAATGCCACATCGATCTAGCATGTAACACCTCATATCACTTTGCGGCCTCACGCACGGTATCCCCACGGTGTCGCCTTACCTTTGTCCGGGACCGTTTGCGCCTTTTGGCACACGTATATGATGGTGTCGCTAGCATCCATATGATAAAGAGCCCGGGCTGACATGGCTAGTCGTAAACCCAAAGTGGCACTAACTTACAGGGACAGGCATCCATGACCCAGCATCGAACGTGTCGGTCATCAGCGAGTGAATCCAGGCTGTAGCACTGGGCTAACAGGACTCCGGCGAACCGGGCTGTAGCGGGCTAGCAGGACTCCGGTATTCATCGCGTGACATTTCCCCGAAGGGACAGACACAGGATCGAAGAAGGACACATGCCGGCCAACCTAAGTGTTCCGGAGCAGTAGCAAGCTACCAGGGCTCAGTGGAAGCACTAGGAGACATTTCCCGGTAAGAGAGTCTACTAGGGATAAACAACTAGATAGTCAGATCCCACACATAGCAGTACACATTACACGTACGCATAATATGCAAGTATGTGATGTACAACATGGCATCACAGCATAACTCAACAACTCAAATAGATAAAGACTCAGAAGAGCCATCACAGCATTATTACAAACAGGGGTCACATGACCCAACAGTCAGAGCAATCAAACAACAAGCGGAAGCATTACATGTCTGAGTACAGACATCTATAAATGAAAAAGGCTGAACGCCTGACTATCTACAACGTCCGACCAAGATCGTAGCTGAGGTACTAGCTACTAGTCGAAGTCCACGAGAACACTAGTAAGACCGAAGTCTCAGCTGCAAAAACATAAATAAAGCAACATGAGTACAAAGGTACTCAGCAAGACTTACATCAGATCCTATCGTACATGCATTTGTATCAAGAGGGTAATGTGGGGTTTAGTTGCAGCAAGCCAGCTTTGACTCTGTGGCTATCCTATTCTACGACTACCAGAAACTCTGGAGGTGAAACAACTTACACGAGTCCACTAATCACCACACAATACACTACTATGGATTCATCCCCGTCTCCCTACGAGAAGGCCATCCATAGCACTCACACTTGTCTTGAGCATTTTATAGTATCCACTTCAAGTTGTCTATGTACCATGTAAGCATCCAAGAAGTCCATAACCGCGGACCCGGCTATTCGAATAGATCATGTTAACCCTACAGGGGTGTACTTCTTCACACACGCTCTCGCCACTTACCGCCATGTACACGTCATGTATCTCGGCAACCTTCAAGCGGAAGCCTGGCGAGGGTGTCGGCCATGACCTGATCTAACCACACAAGACTCTAGTCCAGGTTTATCGCCTATTCGGGTTCCATCCGCAAGGAAATCCGGCCGGGGTGTCGCTTACGGCCCCAAACGATGTGAGCAGGGTTCCCGAGCCCACCATCCGGGTGCCACTCGGTACACCAGGCCACGTGTGCCTAGTCTGTCCCAAGCCCACCCTGCCGGGTGCCACTTGGTAGAAAAATAGCACTACCTACAAACACCAGAAACTAGTTGCGACTCCTGGACAGAGACCAAGTTGGTTAATAAGTCGAGAGGGGTCGAGTTACCGGAACCCAATGTGTGGTAGTATCGAGTCATTGGACAACATACATAGAACTCGGTGCTTAAGGACGGTTCCAGTGAGACAACCCACCATGTACTCCTACATGGCCTCTCACCGCTACCTTTACCAAATCGTGTTCACACACTTCACTCTCAGCATCAGAACATATCGTGACACTCCAATTCATTCCCAATGAACCAGACCTGACACAACTCTAAGCAATAGCAGGCATAGCATGGTAGGAACACATCAGTGGCTTCAATCAACTCCTACACATGCTAGTGGGTTTCAACTATTTACTGTGGCAATGACAGGTCATGCAGAGGAATGGGTTCAACTACCGCAGCACAAAGTAGCAGATGAACCGTTGTTGTCCTAATGCAATAACTGAGAGCAGGAGCGAGAGAGTAGGGTTTTATCGAAATGAACAAGGGGGGTTTGCTTGCCTGGTAAAACAACAAGGGAGGCACTGCTTCACAGACAGGTACTCTGGAACGTCTCCGGAGCAGGGCCTATCGAGAAGGAACGGTGCCGGCAATCAATACACAATCATATGCAACAATATGATGCATGAACATGGCATGTAGATGTGATGCTGTTTGAGCTAATGCATCTAGTAAACATTTGGTTTGAAGTCCATTTGAACCAAAGGTTAAAATGCATTTCTAAATTAAGTCTCTTATATATGCCCTAATGTGTTTTCCCATATTCATCATGTATAAGTTGGTTTTTCATGCATGAAACTAGTACAGATGGAAAGGTTGCATTTTTCTGATAATTTTTCATATATAAATTATTTAAATCTGAGCTACGGTTGAATTGTTATGAATTTTTGAAGTTTAAAACAATTTCTGGAATTTCCTGATTTAATTTAAATCCAGAAATTATATATTGCGTCAGCATGACATCATCACTACATCAGCGGGTCAACGCGGCTGTCCAGGTCAAATCTGACGTGTGGGACCCACACGTCAGTGACAGGGGGGTTAAACAGGGGTTAATTTAGTTCTAATTAAAAGTTAGTGGCGCTGGGGCCCACTGTCAGTGTCAGGGTTAATTAACAGAGTTGATTAAATTTAAACTAATCCTAAACTAAAATTAGTCAGGGCCGGGGCCCACATGTCATTGACTCTGGGTAGTCAAACCCCAGGTCAACTGGGGGGGGGGGGTTAGCGCGGGTTGACCGGTCAATCCCGCCGGCGTTTAGCCGCTGGCGAGGCCGAGCGCGGCGGAGGGGCTCGGGAACATCGCTCCCGCGACCATTCGGGCGGCGGAGACCACGAGAGCGAAGCCCGCGCTCACGCGCATCCAGTGGAACACGCGGGAGGCTG